>NC_086445.1:798036720-798231720 GCF_028390025.1 Pseudophryne corroboree
TGAATACATGTAGATCTTCCTGTAAAATCTACTTTGTCTTGTGTGCAATAATGTCATCCATGAGCCGTTAAAAGTTGGGGATAATTAGAATACCTAGTGCTAATATAACCTTGTTGGTTACAAAGTTGTTGGTTGCTTTTTTTTGCTTAGAAATTCAGTGTTTGTGTTTAGATAAGGGATCTATTTTTTTGTTTAGGTATTCTGAAGAATTTAAAGGTGCATATACACTTGCCGAGAAAATGAGCGGCGTCGCTCATTTTCCCCCTTCCTGAGTAATGTCGCTCATTTTCTTGGCCAATGTGTATCGTGCCAGCGACAATTGATGCCCGGCCCCACGGGTTGGCAACGATCGTCGCTGTCTGCAGTGCATGCATGTTCGATTTGGCGTCGCCCAGGAGCTGCATGCACGGCCGGCCGCTTCATGACGTCACTGATAGTTATGAGTGGTCATATCGCTGTGTGTACGGGCGGCCAATGACCGCCTGGCCCGGGAGGGTAACACTAGACGACGATGCTCATAGAGCGACGACGTCAAGTGTATATGGACCTTTAGTACTTGCCACAATATGAAAATACGCTCAGGTTACTGAATGAATTCTTGTTTTATGCTGTGTTTAAAAGAAAGGAATTAGAAGTAATTTCCATGGGAATCAGAAATAGAACTACTGTAAATGGAATGGCAAAAGAAATCTAGCACAATCCACCCATTTTTTTCTGTTGATCTATAATATCCTCCAGATATTGACCTTGACCAGTTAGCTTTGCTCTGTTCAATTATTCGTCTCTCGTTGCACAAATGTCATTTTATTTCATCCATATACTCACATTAGTGTGTACATACATCATTCACTTAAACACACTTTTTTGTTTGGCGTGTATGTTTTGGTCAGAAGCAATTTGAACACCGTGTGTTCTCTCCAAATATAATAATACATTTTAGTGCAAATTGCTCTTAATACAAATGTCCTTTTTTCTAGTGTAGTTTAAAATGAGACTATTCTGGTTGCTACAGTCCATACCAGTTTTCTTTTGCACCAAATTTTCTTATTTTCCCTATTTAAAGTACTTTCAATTAACCATACAAAAATGCAGGACCAAGTTTATACTCCGAAAACCCCTTTACACTCTATATATTTTCAGGGCAAGAACATTTGATGCCTGAGCCAGAAGAAATAACCATGATTAGTATACAGCTTGCTGCTAAATTCTTGTTTACTACAGGATTTCATACAAAGAAAGTTGTCCGTGGTCCTGCCAGTGACTGGTAATGCTTTATTTTATGTTAAACATGTCTTTTATTGCATTTGGTTTAGAGGTAACCTTTATAGTGAGGCTACAATAGATATGTTGAAGGTTTAAAATTGATTGGAGGTCTATTTATAAAGGATTTCTTCATTGTAGGACAGATTCACATCTCATGGGATCTAATATGTTACTACATTACTGTATCTTGGGTTATAAAGTGCACATCTAAACCTTTTTTGCAGTTTCTTCTGTTATAGGTCAGCCTCTGTAATGTCTGTTTTTATATAAACATGTCTAAAATGGGCTGTACCTGATCTTTCAAGCGATGTTGTTTGTCTTGATTTCTCTAACGTCCTAAGTGGATGCTGGGGACTCCGTAAGGACCATGGGGATTAGCGGCTCCGCAGGAGACTGGGCACAACTAAAGAAAGCTTTAGGACTACCTGGTGTGCACTGGCTCCTCCCACTAAGACCCTCCTCCAGACCTCGGTTAGATTCTTGTGCCCGGCTGAGCTGGATGCACACTAGGGGCTCTCCTGAGCTCCTAGAAAGAAAGTATATTTAGGTTTTTTATTTTACAGTGAGATCTGCTGGCAGCAGACTCACTGCAGCGAGGGACTAAGGGGAGAAGAAGCGAACCTACCTAACAGGTGGTAGTTTGGGCTTCTTAGGCTACTGGACACCATTCGCTCCAGAGGGATCGACCGCAGGACCCGACCTTGGTGTTCGTTCCCGGAGCCGCGCCGCCGTCCCCCTTACAGAGCCAGAAGCATGAAGAGTCCGGAAAATCGGCGGCAGAAGACTTCGGTCTTCACCAAGGTAGCGCACAGCACTGCAGCTGTGCTCCATTGCTCCTCATGTACACCTCACACTCCGGTCACTGATGGGTGCAGGGCGCTGGGGGGGGGGCGCCCTGAGGGCAATATGACACCTTGGCTGGCAAATCTACATCATATATAGTCCTAGAGGCTATATAGATGTAAAATTACCCCTGCCAGTATTCCAGAAAAAGCGGGAGAAAGTCAGTTGGAAAAGGGGTGGGGCTTCTCCCTCAGCACACTGGCGCCATTTTCTCTTCACAGTGCAGCTGGAAGACAGCTCCCCAGGCTCTCCCCTGTAGTTTTCAGGCTCAAAGGGTTAAAAAGAGAGGGGGGGCACTAAATTTAGGCGCAATATATGTATACAAGCAGCTATTTGGGGAAAAATCACTCAGTTATAGTGTTAATTCCTGCATTATATAGCGCTCTGGTGTGTGCTGGCATACTCTCTCTCTGTCTCCCCAAAGGACTTTGTGGGGTCCTTTCCTCAGTCAGAGCATTCCCTGTGTGTGTGTGGTGTGTCGTTACGGCTGTGTCGACATGTTGGATGAGGAAGGTTACGTGGAGGCGGAGCAGAGGCCGATAAATGGGATGTCGCCCCCTGTGGGGCCGACACCAGAGTGGATGGAAGGTATTAACCGAAAGTGTCAACTCCTTACATAAAAGGCTGGATGACGTAACAGCTGTGGGACAGCCGGCTTCTCAGCCCGCGCCTGCCCAGGCGTCTCAAAGGCCATCAGGGGCTCAAAAAAAAAAAAAAAAAACGCCCGTTACCTCAGATGGCAGACACAGATGTCGACACGGAGTCTGACTCCAGTGTCGACGAGGTTGAGATATATACACAATCCACTAGGAGCATGAAAAATGTGTTACGCATTTTCTGACATGAACCCAAGTACCACATAAAAGGTGTTTTATTTTTGGGGAGAAAAAGCAGCCAGTGTTTTGTTCCCCCATCAGATGAATGAATGAAGTGGGTAAAGAAGCGTGGTTTCCCCCGATAAGAAACTGGTAATTTCTAAAAAGTTACTGATGGCGTACCCTTTCCCGCCAGAGGATAGGTCACGTTGGGAGATATCCCTTAGGGTGGATAAGGCGCTCACACGTTTGTGAAAAGGTGGCACTGCCGTCTTAGGATACGGCCACCTTGAAGGAACCTGCTGATGAAAAGCAGGAGGCGATCCTGAAGTCTGTATTTACACACTCAGGTTATATACTGAAACCTGCAATTGCCTCAGCATAAATAGTGCTGCTGCAGCGTGGTCTGATACCCTGTCAGATAATAATACGCTAAGACAGGGATAATATTTTGCTAACATTGAGCATATTTAAGACGTTGTCTTATATATATATATATATATATATATATATATATATATATATATATAGGACGCACAGAGGGATATTTGCCGGCTGGCATCCAGAATTAATGCAATGTCCATTCTGCCAGGAGGGTATTAGAAACCCGGCAGTGGACAGGTGATGCTGCATTTGAAAGGCACATGGAGATTCTGCCTTATAAGGGTGAGGAATTGTTTGGGGATGGTCTCTGGGACCTCGTATCCACAGCAACAGCTGGGAAGAAAATTTTTTACCTCAAGTTTCCTCACAAAAGCCTAAGAAAGCACCGTATTTTCAGGTACAGTCCTTTCGGCTTCAGAAAAGCAAGCGGGTCAAAGACGCTTCCTTTCTGCACAGAGACAAGGGAAGAAGGAAAAAGCTGCACCAGTCAGCCAGTTCCCAGGATGAAATATCTTCCCTCGCTTCCTCTGAGTCCACCGCATGACGCTGGGGCTCCACAGGTGGAGACAGGTGCGGTGGGGGCGCGTCTCGGGAACTGCAGGGACCAGTGGGCTTGCCCACAGGTGGATCCCTAGGTTCTGCAAGTAGTATCACAGGGATACAGGCTGGAGTTCGAGACGACTCCCCCTCGCCGTTGCCTCACATCAGCCTTGCCTGCTGCCCTCGGAGAAAGGTAGTACTGGCGGCAATTCACAAGCTGTACTTCCAACAGGTGAAATCAAGGTACCCCTCCTTCAACAAGGCCGGGGTTACTATTCCAAAATGTTGTGGTACCGAAACCAGACGGTTCGGTGAGACCCATTCTAAAATTGAAATCCTTGAACACTTATATACGAAGGTTCAAGTTCAAAATGGAATCGCTCAGGGCGATTATTGCAAGCCTGGAAAATTTCAGGGTATCACGGACATCAAGGATACTTACCTGCATGTCCCTATTTACCCTCTTCACCAGGTGTACCTCAAAATTGTGGTACAGGATTGTCATTACCAATTCCAGACGTTGCCGTTGGTCTGTCCCCGGCACCGAGGGTATTTACCAAGGTAATGGCCGAAGTACTTATCCCGTACTTGGACAATCTCCTTATAAAGGCGAGGTCCAGGGAGCAGTTGTTCGTCGGAGTAGCACTATCTCGGGAAGTGCTACAACAGCACGGCTGGAGTCTGAATATTCCAAAGTCGCAGCTGGTTCCTACGACGCGTCTACTGTTCCTGGGTATGGTTCTGGACACAGAACAGGATAAAAAGGGTTTCTCCCGGAGGAGAAGTCCAAGGAGTTGGCGTCTCTAGACGGAAACCACCTATATAAATACAGGTATCGGTGCTTCAATGCACGCGAGCCTTGGGAAAGATGGTAGCTTCTTACGAAGAATTTCCATTCGCCAATTCCATGCAAGGATCTTCCAGTGGGATCTGTTGGACAAGTGGTCCGGGTCGCATCCTTAGATGCATCGGCGGATAACCCTGTCTCCAAGGGCCAGGGTGTCGCTGTGGTGGTGACTGCTGAGTGCTCATCTTCTAGGGGGCCGCAGATTCGGCATACAGGACTGGGTCCTGGTGACCACGGATGCCAGCCTTCAAGGCTGGGGGGCAGTCACACAGGGAAGAAACTTCCAAGGCCTATGGAAAAGTCAGGAGACTTCCCTACACATAACCGTTCCGGAACTATGGGCCATTTACAATGCCCTAAGTCAGGCTAGACCCCTGCTTCAACACCGGCCGGTGCTGATCCAGTCAGACAACATCACGGCGGTCGCTCATGTAAACAGACAGGGCGGCACAAGAAGCAGGATGGCGATGGCAGAAGCCACAAGGATTCTCCGATGGGCGGAAAATCATGTGTTAGCACTGTCAGCAGTGTTCATTCCCGGAGTGGACATCTGAGAAGCAGACTTTCTCAGCAGACACGACCTCCACCCGGGAGAGTGGGGACTTCATCCAGAAGTCTTCCAAATGATTGTACACCATGGGGAAAGGCAACAGGTGGACAGGATGGCGTCCCGCCTCAACAATAAGCTACAAAGATATTGCGCCAGATCAAGGGACCCTCAGGCGATAGCTGTGGACGCTCTTGTAACACCGTGGGTGTACCAGTCGGTGTATGTGTTCCCTTCTCTGCCTCTCATACCCAGGGTAATGAGAATAATAAGAAGGAGAGGAGTAAGAACTATACTCATTGTTCCGGGTGGCCAAGAAGAGCTTGGTACCCAGAACTCCAAGAAATGATCTCAGAGGACCCATGGCCTCTGCCGCTCAGACAGGACCTGCTGCAGCAGGGGGCCTGTCTGTTCCAAGATGTACCGCGGCTGCGTTTGACGGCATGGCGGTTGAACGCCGGATCCTGAAGGAAAAAGGCATTCCGGAGGAAGTTATCCCTATGCTATTTAAAGCTAGGAAAGAAGTGAACGCAAACCATTATCACCGCATATGGCGGAAATATGTTGCGTGCTGTGAGGCCAGTAAGGCCCCAAAGGAGGAATTTCAGCTAGGTCGATTTCTGCACTTCCTACAAGTCAGAGGTGACTATGGGCCTAAAATTGGGTTCCATTAAGGTCCAGATTTCGGCTCTATCGATTTTCTTCCAAAATAGAACTGGCTTCACTGCCTGAAGTTCAGACTTTTGTTAAGGGAGTGCTGCATAGTCAGCCCCCGTTTGTGCCTCCAGTGGCACTGTGGGATCTCAACGTAGTGTTGGATTTCCTGAAGTCGCATTGAGTTGAGCCACTTAAATCCGTGGAGCTACAATACCTCACGTGGAAAGTGGTTATGCTGTGGGCCTTGGCGTCGGCCAGGCGTGTATCAGAATTGGCGGCTTTGTCAAAAGCTCTTATCTGTATTTTATATGGATAAGGCGGAATTGAGGACTCGTTCCCAATTCCTTCCTAAGGTGGTAGCAGTTTTTCATGTGAAACAACCTATTGTGGTGCCTGCGGCTACTTGGGACTTGGAGGATTCCAAGTTTCTGGACGTAGTCAGGGCCCTGAAAAGTATATGTTTCCAGGACGGCTGGAGTCAGGAAAACTGACTCGCTATTTATCCTGTATGCACCCAACAAGCTGGGTGCTCCTGCTTCTAAGCAGACTATTGCTCGCTGGATCTGTAGCACGATTCAACTTGCACATTCTGCGGCTGGACTGCTGCACCCTAAATCTGTGAAAGCCCATTCCACAAGGAAAGTGGGCTCTTCTTGGGCGGCTGCCCGAGGGGTCTCGGCTTTACAAATTTGCCGAGCTGTTACTTGGTCGGGTTTAAACACTCTTGCAAGAGTCTACAAGTTTGATACCCTGGCTGAGGAGGACCTAGAGTTTGCTCATTCGGTGCTGCAGAGTCATCCGCACTCTCCCGCCCGTTTGGGAGCTTTGGTATAATCCCCATGGTCCTTACGGAGTCCCCAGCATCCACTTAGGACGTTAGAGAAAATAAGATTTTACTCACCGGTAAATCTATTTCTCGTAGTCCGTAGTGGATGCTGGGCGCCCATCCCAAGTGCGGTTTGTCTGCAATACTTGTATATAGTTATTGCCTAACTAAAGGGTTATTGTTGAGCCATCTGTTGAGAGGCTCAGTTGTTATCATACTGTTAACTGGGTATAGTATCACGAGTTATTTGGTGTGGCTGGTATGAGTCTTACCCGGGATTCAAAATCCTTCCTTATTGTGTCAGCTCTTCCGGGCACAGTATCCTAACTGAGGTCTGGAGGAGGGTCTTAGTGGGAGGAGCCAGTGCACACCAGGTAGTCCTAAAGCTTTCTTTAGTTGTGCCCAGTCTCCTGCGGAGCCGCTAATCCCCATGGTCCTTACGGAGTCCCCAGCATCCACTACGGACTACGAGAAATAGATTTACCGGTGAGTAAAATCTTATTTTATATTGCAGAGTTCTTGGCAAACCTGACGCTTTTTTATTGCTTTGTTTTAGGTATGATGCATTGTGCATCCTTCTCCGCCATAGCAAGAATGTCCGCTACTGGTTTGCGCATGGCGTTCTTTTTGCTTATCCAAATCGCTTCTCTGAATATCTTTTGGAGTGTCCTAGCGCTGAAGTTAGGGGAGCTTTTGCAAAACTTGTAGTATTTATTGCACATTTTTCTTTGCAAGACGGACCCTGTACTTTACCCTTTGCTTCACCTGGACCATCAAGTCAGGTACATTTTTGTTTTTAAAAAAACTTGCAGTAGATAAGAACAATGGCTTTTAAGCTGCCATTCATGATAAACTCTTTAATCTGCTGCATGCAACACTTTCAGTACTGCATGCAGTTTTACGTTCCCCTCCTTGTTCATCAATATGATTTGTCTTCCAGTCCTATGATAATTTAAGCCTGAGTGATCAGTTGCTGAGAGCTGTCCTGAACCTGCTGAGAAGAGAAGTGTCCGAACATGGGCGTCATCTACAACAGTACTTCAACCTCTTTGTCATGTATGCTAATCTTGGTGAGAAAAAAAAAATCTCATTTGTTTTCTTATAATAATGAATATATAAAATAGCATGTTCTCATCAGAATCAATTTTTATTGGCCAAGTATACCTCCGTATACCCAGAATTTATCTCTGGTTTATAGCATGCCAGCAAACTCTTGCATAAACAAACATCTTACATTCCAATCACTACATAAAACAATACATAAGTGAATAACAATCAATAGAACATAAAATCCCCTATTCTAAAAAAGAGATGTCCTATTGATAAAACAAAAAAAGAATAATACAAGACTAAGCAGACCTTCCATCAAGTGTTCAACAAACGAATTGCCTGCGGAAATAAACTCTTTTGATGTATAGTTTTTACAGGCAGCGCTCTAAAGCACCTGTCTGATGGAAGTGGTTGGAACAGGGAACAACCAGGATGCGACTGATTCCTTACAATATTACTTGCCTGCTTTCACACCCTAGACATATACAACTCCTGAATCCCAATAATTCTTTCCGCTTTTCTCTGAACCCTTTGGATCCTAAGCCTATCACAATCTCTTGCCAAACCAAACCAGACTATAACCAAGAAACATAACACACACTAGATTATAGTTTATCTAGTCACGATCATTCGTACAATATAATCTTTTTGTTTTTAATCTAAAATGTGTATCTTTAATTCACAGGCATGCAAGAAAAGACCCAGCTCTTGAAACTCAATGTGCCTGCAACTTTTATGCTAGTAGCAATGGATGAAGGGCCAGGTCCTCCAATCAAATACCAGTATGCGGAATTGGGCAAATTGTACACTGTAGTGTCACAGCTAATCCGTTGTTGCGATGTATCATCGCGTATGCAGTCCTCTATTAATGGTAATGTCCTTCTACAGTAATACATCTGTACCCTTCTACTTTTATAGAGTCCATCAATTATATCATTATATCTTGTTAGTGTTACGCATTGATTTTTACAGCCACAAGTTTTTTTTCCTGTTCAGTAGACTACGAGAAATTAAGCCGCGGTAATTACACTAGGAATTTACACTGCTAATTTCTCGCAGCCCCAGAGCAGGTGCAAAGTGTGGAAAAATCCTTAGTTAAGGTAAAAATATCAGGACTTCCATCAGAACTCCTGGTACACCCCGCTACCCCTAATGACTAATTAGGCCAGGCCTGGCCAACCTGTGGCTCTCCAGATGTTGTGAAACTACACATCCCAGCATGCCTTGCCACAGTTTTAGCATTCCCTAATAGTAAAACTGTGGCAAGGCATGATGGGACTTGTAGTTTTACAACAGCTGGAGAGCCACAGGTTGGCCAGGCCTGAATTAGGCAATTGGAAGCTCACAGTTAGCTTATTAATTGTTCTAATAATTACTTGTCATTATTGGGGTGCAAAAAATCAACAAATTACCCTCAAAAAGTGTGTGCACCCCAAATTTAAGTACAATAGTTATTTAAATTAAAAATAGCTTTTTATTATTCTTCACAATTTTTAGTTTAAAAAAAAAAATTAACTGTCCTCAAATTACCCCCAAGTCACTTTTTCTCTAGCATCCATAAGGAATATTGGGGCTATGTAGTACGATGGGTATAGAAGGGGTCCAAAGGAGACCTGTGCACTTTAATTCTCTTCTCTGGGTGTGCTGGCTCCTCCCCTCTATGCCCCCTCCCACAGACAGTTTTAAAAAAAAAATGTGCCTTCAGGAGAGGGTGCACATATCTGCAGCTCCAGAGAGTTTTCTAAGTTTTCTTTTAAACTTTTATTATTTTCGGTATGCTGTTTGGGCAACAGCATACCTGCACCGTGGGAGTTAGGGGTGGGATGGTCACCGGCCTTGCGAGGCACTGCGCCTTGGCTGTCACAATCGCAGCGTGCCACACACCCCTAACACTAATCTGAAGGTGAGTACAAACCAGGGGGCCCCGCTAGGGGGATCCCCCGGTTCAAAGTGCGGCTGAACGCGAGCGCGGCAGACGGGACCCTTCTGGGGGAGTCCTGCTAGAGCCCCCGTGTACAATGGCTTCTATTAGCTTAAACTAGCACTTGTGCAACGTTTTTAAGCCACACAGGAGACTTTGCCAGTTTAAAAATCGTTATAGCTCCGGCGCCTTTGGAGAGGGTGGAGCTAACGCAGAGCAGGACCAGAGACATTTTGGCGCCTTCCTCTGCTTAATTAACGGCACACACAGCGCTTCCTGCATCACAAGACACGCTGGAAATCTGGTAGAGGGTATAGGAAAGGGGGAGAGCTGCTATTGTACACGGTCTGTGTCCTCTACAGTACAGAACTTACTAGTATTTGCTGTGTTATAGTTAGCTGTCAGCCTCACTGGGGCAGTGCAGCTAGAGGTGAGCTAGTGTTTCTCTCTTTGTGTCTCCTCTCACATACAGTAAGGGCAGGCTTGCAGAGTATTACTATCTGTGTGTATGTGTCTGTCATTGTGCTTACTGTGAAACATGGGTAAACACAAACTGTGCAGTGTATGCCACACTAGATCTCTCCCATGTCATCTGATTTATTTCTTGTGAACAATGCAGCCAGTCTTCACAAATCCGTGAAAGGGGCTGGGGGAGAGGGTCCAGAACCCCACAGGCTAGGGTCTCTTAAAACTACGATGTCAGCTATGTCATCCCAACTCACTGCTAATGTGCATAAAACTCAGCTACTGCAACAAGCTGTTGCAGACTTAAATGCTAGGGCAGATGTTACACAGCCCCCCCCCCCCCCCTCTCATGTAGGTCCACAGAAGCGTGGTCTACCGGTTCTGCTCTGGGGATGTGGTCAAGATCCCGCCGGACAGAATCCCGGCGGTCAGAATAACGACACCCATAGAGGGAGAATAAATTAGTGTGCCGAGCGTAGCGAGGCACCGTGCCCGCAAGGGGCTGCATTGCGCTCGCCCCCCTGTCGGGATTGTCCCGGTCTGGATTCTGGTGTCGGTATTCCGACCGCCGGGATCCCGTCCGGCGGGATTTCGTCCTGATCCCCTGCTCTGTGATAAAGATGAGGATATACATACAGGATGGAGAGGACTTGGATCCCGTTAGTGGGGATTCAGATTCTGCTCAGGGTATTGAACCCCTAATTTTGGCTATACGGGATGTGTTAAAGCTCCCTCTATAGGACGCTGCTTCACAGCAGTTGTTTTTCTTTATACAAAGCAATCCTAATGTCAGGTTCCCTGATTCTGCAGAGGTAGATGTCCTATTTGAGTTAGACTTGAAAAATCCAGACAAAAAATTCCAAGTGTCCAAAAAGTTTTTGCACACTTTCCCATTTGCTCCTGAAGGCAGGAAGTTTTGGGAGGAACCCCCAGGGGTTGGCGTATCAGTCTCTCGACTGTCTAAAAAGGCGGTGCTGCCTGCCACGGGCTCCTTTACCATAAAGGATCCTGGGGACCGGAAAATAGAGACTACGCTAAAATCTATTTACATGGCAGCAGGTGTATCGCAGAGGCCGGTCATAGTTGGATTCTGGATGACCCATGCCATTCATATGTGGACTACTCAGATTAAGGAAGGCCTCTCTGGGTCTATGCCCCTGGTCACTACGGTGACTCTCCTCAAACACATTCAGGACGCTACACGCGTCCCGTGTGACTCGCTCAAGAAGGTGGTTAATATTAATGCTAGGACCTCTGCCATGGCAGTGTCGGCGCGCAGAACTTTGTGGTTGCATCTGTGGATTACGGACGCAAAATCAAAGCGCAGTTTGGAAGCCCTCCCCTTTTCAGGGGAATGTCTTTTTGGTGTTGCGTTGGATACATGAATTTCCAAAGTAAAGGCTGGGAAATCCACGTTTCTCCCCTCTGGGGCCACGCTGGCGAGACGCTCCTACACTGGGCCGTCTGTGCAGTCCTTTCGGTCTAACAGATTTCGATCTAAGGCCAGAGGTGCTTCCAATGTGGCTAGAGGCAACAGAGGTAAGACAAGAAAACCTGCAAGCACCAGCTCTTAGGACCAGACCACCAGTTCTGCTTCCACTAAGAACTCAGTATGACTCTGCCCACCCACCCCGAGGGGATCTCAAGGTGGAAGCTTGACTGCGTTACTTCAGCCGTGTCTGGGAGGCTTCCTGCCAGGATACCTGTGTCAGAAATCTCATTTCTCAGGGCTACGATCTGGAGTTCGACGGTGCTTCCCCCCCCCCCCCCCAAGGATTTCTTCAAATCAAATTACCAGCTTTGGAGGATGTGCAGGTTACGTTGCAACAGGCCATCCAAAAGTTTGTCCAGTCCCACGTCATTGTTCCTGTACCACTACCACAACGAGGCAAGGGTTATTACTCCAACCTGTTTTTGGTACCAAAACCAGACTGCTCTGTAATGGACATTTTGAATCGCAAGTCCTTGAACCCTTACCTGAAGGTTCAGTTTCAAAATGGAATCCTTGCGAGCAGTAATTGCGGGCCTGGAGGAACAGGAATTCATGGTCTCCCTGGAAATCAAGGATGCCTATCTTCATATTCCAATTTGGCCACCTCATCAAGTGTACCTCAGGTTTGCCCTGCTGGACGATCACTACCAGTTCCAAGCCCTGCCCTTCGACCTGTCTACAGCTCCGAGGGTTTTCACAAAGGTGTTGGCGGAGATGATGTTCGAACTCCGGGTCCAGGTGGTTCCTTACATAGACGATCTTCTGATAGAAGCAAGATCCAGGGAGCTTCTGTTGCTCCATATCATCCGCATTATCCATCTTCTGTCACACCATGGGTGGATCCTCAATTTTACAGAAGTCCCACCTGGAGCCAACTAAGCGGCTCCTGTTTTTGGGGATGTTGATGGATACTGTGGTACAAAGAATGTTCCTTCCGGAGGACAAAACTAGAACATTTCAAGAGATGGTCCGACTTGTGCTGCGACCTACTCGAGTGTCCATCCAGCTATGCATACAATTGCTGGGAAAGATGGTTGCCTCCTACGAGGCGATCCAATATGGGAGGTTCCATGCCAGAACATTTCAATTGGATCTCCTGAGCAAGTGGTCCGGATCACATCTACGGATGCATCGGCTAATCCGGCTGTCACCTCAGCCAAGGATTTCCCTCCTGTGGTGGTTACAGTCCTCCAAGCTCCTGGAAGGCCGGAGTTTCGGGATTCAGGATTGGACTCTCCTCACGACAAATGTGAGACTGAGAGGATGGGGAACTGTCACCCAAGGGGCGCAGTTCCAGGGCAGGTGGTCAGCCCACGAACTTTGGGCAGTCTGCAGTGCTCTGCTTCATGCCTCTCCTCTGCTCAAGGATCACGCGATCAACGTATAGTCAGACGACACAGCAGTGGCGTATATCAATCGACAAGGAGGGACAAAAGGCAGAGCCTGCATGCGAGTGGTGTCAAAGATACCCCTATGGGCGGAAAGAAATGTAAGAGCCATGTCTGCAATCTTCATTCCAGGTGTGGACATCTGGGAAGCAGACTTCCTCAGTCGTCACGATCTTCACCCGGGGTAGTGGTGACTCCACCATCAGGTGTTCTAGCAGATCATCCACCACAAATAGACATGATGGCTGGCCACAAATAGAAGTGATGGCTTCTCGACTCAACAAGAAGCTTCACTGGTATTGCTCACGAATCAGGGACCCTCAGGCGAGGGCAGTGGATGCACTGACATTGTCTTAGCCTTACCGGCTGGTCTACCTGTTTCCTCCATTTCTGTTGCTCCCAAGGGTGCTCAAGCGGATCAGGAATCAAGGTGTTCAGTAATTTCTGATTGGCCTCGGAGGTTGTGGTACGCAGATCTTTTGGACATGTCCGTCGAAGACCCTTGGCCTCTACCACTAATAAGAGATCATCTTCAGCAAGGTCCAGTTGTCTACCCAGACTTCCGGTGACTTCGTTTGATGGCATGGAGGTTGAGCGGAACATCCTAGCTCAAAAGGGCCTTTCCAAAAAGGTTCTTGCTACCATGGTTCAGGGAGAAAGTATCCCGCACCTGGACTACTAGTAATTGATGTTTTAATATTGGGAATTATATGTTAAGTTCTTAGTGTACATAACACATGTATATATAAACATCGGTGCTACCCACTGATCCAAAAGTATATAGAAGAAAAGAATTGTGGCAGGGATCAGTTCATTAGGGTGCACTCATCCCATTCACAAGTGTGTGCCTGTAATATTTAATAATTTCATGTATTTATTACCGAGTATGTATTATCAACCAAAAATGATCAATATCCACGTGGAATAATTCCCCTACTTTTATTCCACATATGATATTATTATGGCCTAAATATTCGACCATACAAAAGTGAAATATTTAAAAACAATATAGAGATAGAAAAACGTGAAGAAAAGAAGATCTTTATTAGATAGATTTCTGTCTTGTGTACAAAATAAGTGTTTGTTAAAACCAAATCGTGTGCCGCCTGTTATTTCTTATATATTCAATATACTCTTATGATGAGTACAAATGTTTAAAGCTCCAACTATTTATATATATATATCTCCTATAAATGGTAATATATTGTAATCCTTGCCATAAATTTCTGTGTATGATACATAACTGCACCTATATCCAAATGGTGTACCGCATGCTGTATGTCATATAATCTGTATTAATCTCAACAAATTATCTAAAGTGAAAAGGAGGAGTATGATATTTCAGTCACAGCCTGGGTATTTACATCTATTCACTAAACTGTGCTAGCAACAATTATTTTCAATGTAGTATTGCTTTATATGCAAAAATTGGCAACAAATGTTGCCATATAAGTTTCAAATCAGTTCTTGGCAATCTGCCCTTGTTTCTGTGCTAGGGACATTGTGCAGGCATTACACACACCCAGGTTATTGGCTATGCATGATGTTCTCCCCCAGATGCTTGTTATTTCAATTTATGTCCCTCTATGTGTCCCTGCGTAGCACAGATGTATGGAATTATACAATTATAGTTGCTGATATTGTCCCACAACAAGGGAGATACGTCCCAAAATAATATACCAATCAATTGATATAAATTGTATTAGATGCTCCAATATAATTCCAAATACATCTGGTCTTGTGCTTTTATGTACAGCGTTCTATGATTCCCCACACATGATGTGCACTGGACATGCTAATTGCTTGCTACAGGGACTGCTGTCTGTTACTAATACATGCAAACTGTGATGAATTATACACGAGAGTCAACAGTTGATATATATTAAATTATTTGCGATGGTACTTAGTTCAAAATATGTTGACTCTACTGTTTATGGTTATGTACTATTGAACAGACAGTGCATCAAGAAGCAGTATAAGAATAACTAGCACTTTTTTTTTACGGACACTCGCAACCAGGTTTTCTATAACTGAATCTCCTCCAGATATTACACACACTACACGGTATATGGATACACAGTTAGAGCAAGTAACTTATGAGCTATAAACATTTGACATAGCGCTGGTGGCACACGGCTAAACCAATGCGCATTTCGCTCTATGGTAGAGCTTCCTCTGGGGAAGCTCTACCATAGAGCGAAATGCGCATTGGTTTAGCCGTGTGCCACCAGCGCTATGTCAAATGTTTATAGCTCATAAGTTACTTGCTCTAACTGTGTACCCATATACCGTGTAGTGTGTGTAATATCTGGAGGAGATTCAGTTATAGAAAACCTGGTTGCGAGTGTCCGTCAAAAAAAAAGTGCTAGTTATTCTTATACTGCTTCTTGATGCACTGTCTGTTCAAGAGTACATAACCATAAACAGTAGAGTCAACATATTTTGAACTAAGTACCATCGCAAATAATTTAATATATATCAACTGTTGACTCTCGTGTATAATTCATCACAGTTTGCATGTATTAGTAACAGACAGCAGTTCCTGTAGCAAGCAATTAGCATGTCCAGTGCACATCATGTGTGGGGAATCATAGAACGCTGTACATAAAAGCACAAGACCAGATGTATTTGGAATTATATTGGAGCATCTAATACAATTTATATCAATTGATTGGTATATTATTTTGGGACGTATCTCCCTTGTTGTGGGACAATATCAGCAACTATAATTGTATAATTCCATACATCTGTGCTACGCAGGGACACATAGAGGGACATAAATTGAAATAACAAGCATCTGGGGGAGAACATCATGCATAGCCAATAACCTGGGTGTGTGTAATGCCTGCACAATGTCCCTAGCACAGAAACAAGGGCAGATTGCCAAGAACTGATTTGAAACTTATATGGCAACATTTGTTGCCAATTTTTGCATATAAAGCAATACTACATTGAAAATAATTGTTGCTAGCACAGTTTAGTGAATAGATGTAAATACCCAGGCTGTGACTGAAATATCATACTCCTCCTTTTCACTTTAGATAATTTGTTGAGATTAATACAGATTATATGACATACAGCATGCGGTACACCATTTGTATATAGGTGCAGTTATGTATCATACACAGAAATTTATGGCAAGGATTACAATATATTACCATTTATAGGAGATATATATATAAATAGTTGGAGCTTTAAACATTTGTACTCATCATAAGAGTATATTGAATATATAAGAAATAACAGGCAGCACACGATTTGGTTTTAACAAACATTTATTTTGTACACAAGACAGAAATCTGTCTAATAAAGATCTTCTTTTCTTCACGTTTTTCTATCTCTATATTGTTTTTAAATATTTCGCTTTTGTATGGTCGAATATTTAGGCCATAATAATATCATATGTGGAATAAAAGTAGGGGAATTATTCCACGTGGATATTGATCATTTTTGGTTGAGAATACATACTCAGTAATAAATACATGAAATTATTAAATATTACAGGCACACACTTGTGAATGGGATGAGTGCACCCTAATGAACTGATCCCTGCCACAATTCTTTTCTACCATGGTTCAGGCCAGGAAACCTGTATCGTCAAAACACTATCATATCTGGAGAAGGTATGTCTCTTGTTGCGAGGAACGCACGTATCCACCTGCAGAATTCCACTTGGGACGTTTCTTACGTTTCTTGCAGGCTGGTGTGGATAAGGGCTTGCGTCTGGGTTCCATCAAGGTCCAGATTTCAGCACTCTCCATTTTCTTCCAGCAGAAATTGGCAGTGTTGCCAGAAGTTCAGACCTTCTTGCAAGGGGTACTCCACATACAACCTCCTTTTGTGCTGCCTAGGGCGCCCTGGGATTTGAATGTGGTGTTGGATTTTCTACAGTCCTCCTGGTTTGAACCTCTGATGACAGTGGAAGACAAGTACCTCAAGCTAAATTCGGTGATGTTACTGGCCCTGGCTTCTGTTTGACGTGACTCAGAATTGGGGGCCTTATCGTGTAAAAGTCCATACTTGGTCTTTTACGAGAACCGAGCGGAGCTCTGGACTAGACAGCAGTTCCTGACGAAGGTTATCTCTGCTTTTCACCTGAATCAACCTATTGTGGTTCCGTCCGCTTCTGACTCTTCTGCTCCTCCGGTGGCGTTGAATGCTGTGCAAGCCTTGAAGATCTATGTCAAGCGAACAGCTCGGATTAGAAAGACGGATTCCTTGTTTGTGTTCTGTGATGCGCAGAACAAGGGTTGTCCTGCTTCTAAGCAGTCCATTGCTCGTTGGCTTAGGCTTACTTTCCAACAGGCCTATGTTTTGGCAGCCTTACCTGTTCATAAGTCTGTGAAAGCCCACTCTACAAGATCTGTGGGCTCTTCCTGGGCAGCTGCCCGTGGAGTCTCGGCCTTGCGTCTGTGCCGAGCTGCTACCTGGTCGGGGAAAAACACTTTTGTAAAGTTCTACAAGTTAATTCCCTGTCCAAAGAAGATACTCAGGTTGAGCAGGCTGTGCTGCAGCAGTCTCCGCACGTTCCCGCCTATTCTGGAAGCTTTGGGACGTCCCCATTGTACTAGATTCCCCAATATCCCTTATGGATGCTAGAGAAAATAGTATTTTAATTACCTACCGGTAAATCCTTTTCTCGTAGTCCATAAGAGATATTGGGCACCCGCCTCAGTGCGTTGACTTTTCTGCAGGTTCTCTTATGTGTTTACCTGTTCAGCTGTTGCTGTTGGTGTTACCGGCCATTGCTGGTTGTTATGTTAGTGGGGTGCTGGTAGATGAATCTCACAACTCTTTGGTTTCATGTTCCTTCTCTCATATATGTCCTTTCTCCTTCGGGCACTATTTTACCTATAACTGCCTGTGGGAGGGGGCATAGAGGGGAGGAGCCAGCCCACCCAGTGAAGAAATTTAAAGTGCACCGGCTCCTTTGGACACCGTCTATACCCATCGTTCTAGATTCCCCCAATATCCCTTATGGACTAAGAGAAAAGGATTTCCTGGTAGGTAATTTAAAATCCTATATTTTTTGTACTCAAATGAAAACCATTTGCTTCATATATTTTTTTTTTTTTTTTTTTCAAGGTGTTAATGGGAGACTATAACAACATGTCAAAAAGTGAAAGCAATATGTTGTATAATCATTGTACTTAAAATGAGTTCTGCTCTGGTAGTAGATACAAATACTAATTATATCCTGAATACACTGTTCTAATTTGATCTTATTTTACCAATTCTAGGTAACCCACCACTCTCCAACCCCTATGGAGATCCTAATTTATCGCAGCCTATAATGCCTCTGCAGCAAAACGTAGCAGAGTTGTTATTTGTGAAAACCAGTTATGTGAAGAAGATAATAGAGGACTGCAGTAACTCAGAGGAGACCATCAAACTGCTGAGATTCTGTTGCTGGGAGAATCCACAGTTCTCATCTACCGTTCTAAGTGAACTGCTGTGGCAGGTGACAAATTATAATGTACTTTACTTTTTGTGTTTTACATTTCTTATTTTATCTTTATACGTATAATTAAACTGTTACCCAGCATCAAGAAAAAAAGACTTAAGTCAGTACTTTGAAATTCAGTAGGATTCTATGATAAGGAGGATGGCACTTTTTTTTGGGTAATATAATATTCACTGGTTCCAATATCTTCATAAAATCTAAAACACACACGTATCTCTGAAATTGAATGAATTACATTAATAAAACTGTTAAGAACACAAACAACCATTATGCAGATATAAGAGGGTGAAAATTTATTGGAGATCTTTCTATTAAAAAATAATATATATATATATATATATATATATATATATATATATATATATATATATATATATATATATATATATATATAGTGTGTGTAATATAAATACATATGCATTCTACCTTATTACAGTAGCCTTTTGAATTACACAGTTCTGTCTTGATTTTTTTTTTCTTCTAAGAGTATTTATAGATGTGGTGGACCTCTTTTGACAGCATCTGCTTCTCCTAAATAACGCCTCTTTGCTAGCGCTTCTTTTTTATACTGTTGACTAATATCCATCATAAAGGCACTCTAGCTCAGCCATGCGTAGTCATTGGTGATCCATTTTGCTGTTCTGCCTTCTCTTCCTCCATTCCCCTTGGAACAAATGCCTAGTAAGATAATGTTTTACCTGCATTATGGAAGGGCAGTACTTGGATGCCTGTATGTAAAGCTCCTGGAGCAAAGGGATTGTTATGAGTTATTTGCCTTGTAAATATGGGGTTACTGTGTCTTTAATGGAAAATTGAGATAAGGATAACTCAACTGAAGAGTAAGAATTTAGTTTTGAGTACAGTTTACTCACATAGATAAATTTAACAATAATCCAGGCACCTGCGAGACCGATGGAATTAATGTTTTCTCTGACGTGCTAGTGGATGCTGGGAACTCCGTAAGGACCATGGGGAATAGACGGGCTCCGCAGGAGACTGGGCACTCTAAAAGAAAGATTAGGTACTATCTGGTGTGCACTGGCTCCTCCCACTATGACCCTCCTCCAGACCTCAGTTAGATTTCTGTGCCCGGCCGAGCTGGATGCACACTAGGGGCTCTCCTGAGCTCCTAGAAAGAAAGTTTATTTTAGGTTTTTTATTTTACAGTGAGACCTGCTGGCAACAGGCTCACTGCATCGAGGGACTAAGGGGAGAAGAAGCGAACCTACCTGCTTGCAGCTAGCTTGGGCTTCTTAGGCTACTGGACACCATTAGCTCCAGAGGGATCGACCGCATGGAACTGGCCTTGGTGTTCGTTCCCGGAGCCGCGCCGCCGTCCCCCTTACAGATCCAGAAGCAAGAAGAGGTCCGGAAAATCGGCGGCAGAAGACATCAGTCTTCACCAAGGTAGCGCACAGCACTGCAGCTGTGCGCCATTGCTCCTCATACACACTTCACACTCCGGTCACTGAGGGTGCAGGGCGCTGGGGGGGGGCGCCCTGAGCCGCAATAAAAACACCTTGGCTGGCAAATATATCACAATATATAGCCCCAGAGGCTATATATGTGATAAATACCCCTGCCAGAATCCATAAAAAAGCGGGAGAAAAGTCAGCGCAAAAGGGGCGGAGCTATCTCCCTCAGCACACTGTCGCCATTTTCTCTTCACAGTGCAGCTGGAAGACGGCTCCCCAGGCTCTCCCCTGTAGTTTGCAGGCTCAAAGGGTTAAAAAGAGAGGGGGGGCACTAAATTTAGGCGCAATATTGTATATACAAGCAGCTATTGGGAAAAATTCACTCAATATAGTGTTTATCCCTAAATTATATAGCGCTCTGGTGTGTGCTGGCATACTCTCTCTCTCTGTCTCCCCAAAGGGCTGTGTGGGGTCCTGTCCTCAGTCAGAGCATTCCCTGTGTGTGTGCGGTGTGTCGGTACGGCTGTATCGACACGTTTGATGAGGAGGCTTATGTGGTGGCAGAGCAGATGCCGATAAATGTGATGTCGCCCCCTGTGGGGCCGACACCAGAGTGGATGGATAGGTGGAAGGTATAAACCGACAGTGTCAACTCCTTACATAAAAGGCTGGATGACGTAACAGCTGTGGGACAGCCGGCTTCTCAGCCCGCGCCAGCCCAGGCGTCTCAAAGGGCATCAGGGGCTCAAAAACGCCCGCTCCCTCAGATGGCAGACACAGATGTCGACACGGAGTCTGACTCCAGTGTCGACGAGGTTGAGACATATACACAATCCACTAGGAACATCCGTTACATGATCCCGGCAATAAAAAATGTGTTACACATTTCTGACATTAACCCAAGTACCACTAAAAAAGGGTTTTATGTTTGGGGAGAAAAAGCAGGCAGTGTTTTGTTCCCCCATCAGATGAATGAATGAAGTGTGAAAAAGCGTGGGTTCCCCCGATAAGAAACTGGTCATTTCTAAAAAGTTACTGATGGCGTACCCTTTCCCGCCAGAGGATAAGTTATGCTGGGAGATATCCCCTAGGGTGGATAAGGCGCTCACACGTTTGTCAAAAAAGGTGGCACTGCCGTCTTAGGATACGGCCACTTGGAAGGTACCTGCTGATAAAAAGCAGGAGGCTATCCTGAAGTCTGTATTTACACACTCAGGTACTAGACTGAGACCTGCAGATAGTGCTGCTGCAGCGTGGTCTGTGACCCTGTCAAACAGGGATACTATTTTGCGAACATAAGAGCATATTAAAGACGTTGTCTTATATATGAGGGATGCACAGAGGGATATTTTGCCGGCTGGCATCCAGAATTAATGCAATGTCCATTCTGTCAGGAGGGTATTAGAGACCCGACACTTGACAGGTGATGCTGACTTTAAAAGGCACATAGAGCCTTATAAGGGTGAGGAATTGTTTGGGGATGGTCTCTGGGACCTCGTATCCACAGCAACAGCTGGGAAGAAAATTTTTTACCTCAGGTTTCCTCACAGCCTAAGAAAAGCACTGTATTATCAGGTACAGTCCTTTCGGCTTCAGAAAAGCAAGCGGGTCAAAGGCGCTTCCTTTCTGCACAGAGACGAGGGAAGAGGGAAAAAGCTGCACCAGTCAGCCAGTTCCCAGAATCAAAATTCTTCCCCCGCTTCCTCTGAGTCCACCGCATGATGCGGGGGGTAGCCAGTTACGGTGGGGGGCCGCCTCAAAAATTTCAGCGATCAGTGGGCTCGCTCACAGGTGGATCCCTGGATCCTTCAAGTAGTATCTCAGGGGTACAAGCTGGAATTCGAGGCGTCTCCCCCCCGCCGTTTCCTCAAATCTGCCTTGCCGACAACTCCCTCAGGCAGGGAGGCTGTGCTAGAGGCAATTCACAAGCTGTATTCCCAGCAGGTGATAGTCAAGGTGCCCCTATTTCAACAAGGACGGGGTTACTATTCCACACTGTTTGTGGTAGCGAAACCGGACGGTTCGGTGAGACCCATTTTAAATTTGAAATCCTTGAACACATACATAAAAAAATTCAAGTTCAAGATGGAATCGCTCAGGGCGGTTATTGCAAGCCTGGAGGAGGGGGGATTACATGGTATCCCTGGACATCAAGGATGCTTACCTACATGTCCCCATTTACCATCCTTACCAGGAGTACCTCAGATTTGTGGTACAGGATTGCCATTACCAATTTCAAACACTGCCGTTTGGACTGTCCACGGCACCGAGGGTCTTTACCAAGGTAATGGCAGAAATGATGATACTCCTTCGAAAAAAGGGAGTTTTAATTATCCCGTACTTGGACGATCTCCTTATAAAGGCGAGGTCCAAGGAGCAGTTGGTGGTCGGAGTAGCACTATCTCGGGAAGTGCTACAACAGCATGGATGGATTCTATACATTCCAAAGTCACAGCTGGTTCCTACCACACGCCTACTGTTCCTGGGGATGGTTCTGGACACAGAACAGAAAAAAAAGTGTTTCTCCCGCAGGAGAAAGCCAAGGAGCTGTCATCTCTAGTCAGAGACCTCCTGAAACCAAAACAGGTATCGGTGCATCACTGCACACGAGTCCTGGGAAAAATGGTAGCTTCTTACGAAGCAGAATTCCATTCGGCAGGTTCCATGCAAGAACCTTTCAGTGGGACCTCTTGGACAAGTGGTCGGGATAGCATCTTCAGATGCATCGGCTGATAACCCTGTCTCCAAGGACCAGGGTATCTCTACTGTGGTGGCTGCAGAGTGCTCATCTTCAAGAGGGCCGCAGATTCGGCATACAGGACTGGGTCCTGGTAACCACGGATGCCAGCCTTCGAGGCTGGGGGGCAGTCACACAGGGAAGAAATTTCCAAGGGCTTTGGTCAAGTCAGGAGTCGTCCCTACACATAAATGTTCTGGAACTGAGGGCCATTTACAATGCCCTAAGTCTGGCAAGGCCTCTGCTTCAAAACCGGCCGGTACTGATCCAATCAGACAACATCACGGCAGTCGCCCATGTAAACCAGCAGGGCGGCACAAGAAGCAGGATGGCGATGGCAGAAGCCACAAGGATTCTCCGATGGGCGGAAAATCACGTCTTAGCACTGTCAGCAGTGTTCATTCCGGGAATGGACAACTGGAAAGCAGACTTCCTCAGCAGACACGACCTACACCCGGGAGAGTGGGGACTTCATCCAGAAGTCTTCCAACTGTTGGTAAACCGTTGGGAAAGGCCACAGGTGGACATGATGGCGTCCCGCCTAAACAAAAAACTAGATATTGCGCCAGGTCAAGGGACCCTCAGGCAATAGCTGTGGACGCTCTAGTGACACCGTGGGTGTACCAGTCGGTTTATGTATTCCCTCCTCTGCCTCTCATACCAAAGGTACTGAGAATAATAAGAAAACGAGGAGTAAGAACGGTACTCGTGGTTCCGGATGGGCCAAGAAGAGCTTGCTACCCAGAACTTCAAGAAATGATATCAGAGGACCCATGGCCTCTACCGCTCAGACAGGATCTGCTACAGCAGGGGCCCTGTCTATTCCAAGACTTACCGCGGCTGCGTTTGACGGCATGGCGGTTGAATTCCGGATCCTAAAGGAAAAGGGCATTCCGGAGGAAGTCATTCCTACGCTGATAAAAGGCAGGAAAGAAGTAACCGCAAACCATTATCACCGTATTTGGCGAAAATATGTTGCGTGGTGTGAGTCCAGGAAGGCCCCAACAGAGGAATTTCAGCTGGGTCGTTTTCTGCACTTCCTACAGTCAGGAGTGACTATGGGCCTAAACTTGGGTTCCATTAAGGTCCAGATTTCGGCTCTGTCGATTTTCTTCCAGAAAGAACTGGCTTCACTGCCTGGAGTTCAGACATTTGTAAAGGGAGTGCAACATATTCAGCCCCCTTTTGTGCCTCCTGTGGCACCTTGGGATCTCAACGTGGTGTTGAGTTTCCTAAAATCACATTGGTTTGAGCCACTTAAAACTGTGGATTTTAAATATCTCACGTGGAAAGTGGTCATGTTATTGGCCTTGGCTTCGGCCAGGCGTGTGTCAGAATTGGCGGCTTTGTCATGTAAAAGCCCTTATCTGATTTTCCATATGGATAGGGCAGAATTGAGGACTCGTCCCCAGTTTCTCCCTAAGGTGATATCAGCTTTTCACTTGAACCAACCTATTGTAGTGCCTGCGGCTACTAGGGACTTGGAAGATTCCAAGTTACTGGACGTAGTCGGGGCCTTAAAAATTTATATTTCCAGGACGGCTGGAGTCAGGAAAACTGACTCGCTTTTTATCCTGTAGGCACCCAACAAAATAGGTGCTCCTGCTTCTAAGCAGACTATTGCTCGCTGAATTTGTAGCACAATTCAGCTGGAGCATTCTGCGGCTGGATTGCCGCATCCTAAATCAGTAAAAGCCCATTCCACGAGGAAAGTGGGCTCATCTTGGGCGGCTGCCCGAGGGGTCTCGGCTTTACAACTTTGCCGAGCTGCAACTTGGTCAGGGGCAAACACGTTTGCTAAATTCTACAAATTTGATACCCTGGCTGAGGAGGACCTTGAGTTCTCTCATTCGGTGCTGCAGAGTCATCCGCACTCTCCCGCCCGTTTGAGAGCTTTGGTATAATCCCCATGGTCCTTACGGAGTTCCCAGCATCCACTAGGACGTCAGAGAAAATAAGATTTTACTCACCGGTAAATCTATTTCTCGTAGTCCGTAGTGGATGCTGGGCGCCCATCCCAAGTGCGGATTGTCTGCAATACTTGTATGTAGTTATTGCCTAACTAAGGGTTATTGTTGAGCCATCTGTTGAGAGGCTCAGTTATATTTCATACTGTTAACTGGGTATAGTATCACGAGTTATACTGTGTGATTGGTGTGGCTGGTATGAGTCTTACCCGGGATTCAAAATCCTTCCTTATTGTGTCAGCTCTTCCGGGCACAGTATCCTAACTGAGGTCTGGAGGAGGGTCATAGTGGGAGGAGCCAGTGCACACCAGATAGTACCTAATCTTTCTTTTAGAGTGCCCAGTCTCCTGCGGAGCCCGTCTATTCCCCATGGTCCTTACGGAGTTCCCAGCATCCACTACGGACTACGAGAAATAGATTTACCGGTGAGTAAAATCTTACTATTATCACCTTTTTTTTTTATTTATATGGCGCCACAAGGGGTCCACTGCAGCTTACAATGTACATAATCAGGAACCGTATAAACAAAACTAGAAAAAAAGTGACTTGCATTACAAAACATAGTAGAGCATGGACAAGGTATATAAACATTGCTGCTTCTGCAGCAACCCTAAGACCCAAATAGACAGCGGGCCGGCCAAACCCAAAGGTTGGGGAGGAGATGATGGTATAAGTGAGGGAAGGAAAAGACCAAGAGGGCAAAGGGTTCTGCTGGTGAGAGTTTATAGTCTTACCTGAATCATGTCAAGTTACAATATGCAAGTACATTTTTCTTAGTTTTATAGACTTTCTTCCAAACAAGGATTTATGTTTTCTATTGGGTTATCTTTAATTTACATGTATCATTTAGTAAAAAAGCAAAGGATGGAAGCTTTACCCTATTCATAGACACTTTGGGGGAATTTAATTGTTATTTTAGCTGGCAGCCAGCAGATGGCGTCCAATGGAGCTATTCAAATGGAGCGCCATTCAGGCACAATCGGTTGCCAGTGCTGGCATTTCAGCCCGGTTCCGGTATGAATGGTCAACCATGTTATGGTCGACAGTCATTAGGTCGACCACTATTGGTCGACATGGACACATGGTCGACATGGACACATGGTCGACACGTGAAATTGTTCGACACATGAAAGGTCGACATATGAAAAGGTCGACATGAGTTTTTTTACTTTTTTTGGGTGTCGTTTTTTGCGTAAAGTGACTGGGAACCCCAATTAGTGCACCGCGTCCCCTCGCATGGTGCCTTCGCTCCGCTACCGCTTCGCTCGGCACACTTTACCGTTCCAATTGTAGTCCATGTGGATCGTAAAGTATGGAAAAGTTCCCCAAAAGAAAAAAAAGTTAAACTCATGTCGACCTTTTCATGTGTCGACCTTTCATGTGTCGACCATTTTCATGTGTCGACCATGTGTCCATGTCGACCATGTCAATGTCGACCAATAGTGGTCGACCTAATGACTGTCGACCATAACATGGTCGACCATGTGAACGGATACCTTTCAGCCCACACCTCCCGGGGATGGCAGCTGAAATGCACGAAAAGTAAAAATGGGACTTTTCGCGTTGCACCCATTCGTTTAGTTGGCTTTAGCTGCTTTTTACGGCTAAACCCGACACTAATGGGCGCGATAACCAGCATCAATTGAATTTCACCCTCGCGATCTCCCATCACATTAGACTGGAGATATGGCGGTGATTATCAATTAAATTCTTCTTACGTGTTCAGGTATAGAATACATAGTAAAATAAATAATGGTTCAAAATATATTGCAGTTTAGATATTTGTAGCACCTTATGTAGCAATTTGTTTGTTCAGAGCTATACCATGTTCAGTGTTGCAGCCAGCTATATTTTCAAGATATTGAATAAGCTTTACATCAATTGTTTATCAATTTTATTTCCTAATTATATGTTTGTATATGATAACACGGGATGCAGTTAAAATGCCACCGGGCTGGATCCCAGCGGCCAAAATACAGACGCTGGAATTCCGCCCGGTAGCCATAACCCCAATGTTCACATGCCGACATAGGTTGGATTCCCGGTGTCAAAATACAGACGCAGAGAATCCCGATTGCGCTGGGGGGGGAGTGGAAAGTTTAGGGTTAAGCAGTGGGGAAGGAAGGGTTAGGTTTAGGCATCTCCAGGGAGGGTTGGGTTTGGCACTCCCAGGGAGGGCTAGGGTTAGGCACCCGCAAGGGAGGGTAAGGGTAGGGTACAGGGTAAGTGTAGGGTGCTAACTACGGGCCTGTTGGAAATTAAAGGACGGGATGCCGATGTCTGTAATGTGACCATCGGCATTACATAATGAACCTAAACCACGCAAGCACAGTGCAGTAAAAAGTAACGGGACGTGTGTTACACGTTCACAGGTAATCTCACCATTTCTTCGTCTGTACAGTGGAAATACTCCAAAGAAGTATGGAGTGCCTTTGTATATTATACATGATTCAGCTGCAACGTGGATATGTCAGATTAAGGGAGCATACAGTGCATCCGGAAAGTATTCACAGCGCTTCACTTTTTCCACATTTTGTTATGTTACAGCCTTATTCCAAAATGGAATAAATACATTTTCTGCAGCGGGGTACACTGGTATTTCACAGGGAATAACATGGGGGTGTAGAGTTGGATCTTGATCCGAGGCACCAACAGGCTAAAGCTTTGACTGTTCCCAGGATGCACTGCACCGCCTCCACTATATCCCTGCCTTCAGGCACTGGAGCTCAGTTTGTAAGTTGGTGCCTTAACTGCAGGCTGCTAACAGGGAGGGCTGCGCTAGGCATCCCTGAAAAGAGCTTTTCTGATAAGAAAATACTTCAAGGGCCGCAGCATAGGCACTTGGTGCTATATGACATGCTGACATATCGTGCTGCGGCTCCCACACCTCCCCCAGCGGCGGGTACTTACAGCGGAGGCGCTCCGGTCAGGCACACATACCGCTGCTGCTCTCCTGGATCGCGTGGCTGCACGATAGGGAGGAGGTAAGAGGTCCCCCAGGCGGGAGCCACCAAAATCGCAATCCAGTCCGCGGTCTCCGGAGACGGGCCGCGCCACTGGCGTGGGCATGCAGGGACCCCACTATTTCCACCAGGGCAAGGCGCACAGGTTGGATTTACTGAAATCTGTTTAGTACAGGCTCCATAGTACCAGGTGGTGAAGTCCAGCAGAGGGGGGATAAGGCTTTGACCTGTAGCCCCTCCCCCAGGTGCCATCTACAGCAGAAGTTCCCACCCTGGAGCTGTATCTCTCTCCCTCACTCCCTGTCAGCGTTTGGGTGCCATTACACAGAGCTGCGCTGATTCTGGGACTGCTGGGCACTCTCTCCTCTGTAAAGCCGCCTGCCTAATCAGCGCTGTGCGTTTACAGGACACTTAAGTATTCTACATGTCGTTTAGACAGTGTTAGTTAAGAACAAGTGCATAACTACAGGAATATTTAGTACAAGTATTCTGTGATATACATCTAGTATTTACTGTGCATTGTTATATCTATATACATACATAGCTTTACGTAGTATTGCTAGTCCAGTGTAGTTTTATTGTTTGTAATCATTTCTGCATTGTACATGTGACACTGTGTGCCTATAGCTGCCGTGTGGTTCCTATTCCGGGTATCTCACACACATTGTTATCCCAATATTCTGCATCAGAATCCATATATATATATATATATATATATATATATATATATATATATATATATAGTGTGTGTGTGTGTGTATGTTGAGCATCCCTTATTCAGAATCGCACATTTTTGGTTCCCCTACTGAGATAGTGACACATATATGTATATTATATTATATATATCTATATATTCACAGAATATATAATATATACGCCATTATCTCAGTAGGGGACCCAAAAATTTGGGATTTTGGATAAGGGATACTCAACACACACACACACACACACTATATATATATATATATATATATATATATATATTTTTTTTTTTTTTTGTGAGGTAAGTTGTCACTCATGCCTTTCAAGTAACGTCCCCCTCGCCAGTTTTGCTCGACAAATATCCCTTTGGATCCGTTGAAAGCAAGGACTCTACATTTGGTGGTACAATCCCTCCTTGACACAGGAGTAATAGTGCCGGTGCCTCTGGCTCAGAGGGGCAGGGGTTACTATTCAACGTTGTTCCTAGTTCCGAAACCGAATGGATCCTCCCGACCCATTCTTGACCTCAAGTCTTTAAACAAATTTGTGAAGGTATCCAAATTCCGTATGGAAACTCTTCGATCTATTATTCTCACCTTGGAACAAAGGACTATATGGTATCCCTGGACATACAGGATGCTTACCTACATATACCTATTCCCATGTCGCATCAGCAATATCTGTGGTTTGCTATTGGCAACCTACATTATCAATTCCAGGCCTTGCCTTTTGGACTGACCACGGCTCTGCAAATCTTCACCAAGGTCATGGCAGTCATGACCGCCCTTCTCCGCTGTCAGGTTATCAGGATCCTGCCGTATTTGGATGACTTGTTGATCCTGGCGAACTCCCCAGAGGTTCTCCTCTGTCATCTGGAACTGACTGGCCAATTCCTGCAAGCCCACGGGTGGCTCATCAACTGGAAGAAATCCTCGCTGTTCCCTGCTCAGAGCATGGTGCACCTGGGCGCGTTACTGGGTACACACAATCATCAGTTGTTTTTGTCTCTGGAGAAGGTCCTGAAACTTCAGGACAGGATAAGATGCTTCCTCTCTCACCCACGTGTGTCGATACACTAGGCGATGCAAGTACTAGGCCTCATGGTGTCGGCTTTCGACATGGTAGAGTACGCTCAATTTCATTCTCGCCCTCTGCAGCGGTTAATCCTTTCCAAGTGGGACGGCCTGCCTCACCACATCAGGTCTCACATGATTTCCTTGACTCCGGAAGTTTGTCTGTCTCTGAGCTGGTGGCTCCAGGACCAACGATTGAGCAGGGGTTGTCCCTTCTGGATCTCTAACTGGGTCCTCCTAACTACGAATGCCAGTCTGTGGGGTTGGGGCGCGGTGTTGGAGCAAAATTCTCTTCAGGGTCGGTGAACCAGGGAGGAGTCTCTCCTCCTGATAAACATCTGCACTGCGAGCAGTGTTCAATGCTCTGAAACTGGCCCTGCCTCTGGTACAGAAGAGGCCTGTTTCTGTTCAAGTACAGTCTGACAACGCCACCACGGTGGTGTACATAAATCATCAAGGTGGCACTCGAAGCCGCATGGCAATGATGGAAGTGTCAAAGATTTTTCTATGGGCCGAACAACATCTGCCAGCCATATCGGCAGTGTTCATTTTGGAGGTCCTCAACTGGGAAGCGGACTTCCTCAGTCGTCAGGACGTACACGCCGGAGAGTGGAGCCTTCATCCGAAAGTCTTTCAACTTCTAGTGGACAAGTGGGGCCTACTAGATGTAGACCTGATGGCGTCTCGACACAATCACAAGGTTCCGGTCTTCGGAGCAAGGACAAGGGATCCTCAAGCAGCGTTCGTGGACGCGCTGGCAATTCCATGGCACTTTCGGCTGCCGTGTGTGTTCCCTCCGGTGTCACTTCTACCCAAGGTAATAAGGAAGTTCAAGCAAGAAGGAGGAATACTACTTCTAATCGCTCCAGGGTGGCCCAGACGGCATTGGTTCTCAGACCTGCAGGGTCTCTCGATAGAGCGTCGTCTTCTACTTCCGCAACGCCCAGACCACCTCGTTCAGGGCCCTTGTGTCTACCAGGACAGTGATGGCTAACCTTGACACTCAAGCTGTTGTTGAACTACACATCCCAGCATGCCCTGCATCCGTTTTAGCATGGCCAAATAACAAAACTGTAGCAGGGCATGCTGGGATATGTAGTTCAACAGCTGGAGTGTCGTGGTTAGCCATCACTGTACCAGGATCTGGCCTGACAGGCTTTGACGGCGTGTCTCTTGAAGCTTCAGTTCTGAGGGCCAAAGGATTTTCTGAGGCGGTCATTCAAACTATGTTGAAAGCCCGTAAACCGGCTTCTGCACGGATTTATTATAGGGTCTGGAATTCTTACTTCACCTGGTGTGCGGCTAAGAATTATAAAGCATACAAGTTCAGTACTGCCAAACTTTTGGCTTTTCTGCAACAGGGCCTGGACTTAGGCCTTTGTCTGGCCTTCCTCCTATGTTATGGTATGGTTTCAGAGAAAAATTGCGTCTCTGCCTGACATTCATACTTTCACTCAGGGTGTTTTATGGATTCAACCTCCCTATGTGCCTCCTGTGGCTCCTTGGGATTTGTCGGTTGTTATGGATGCCCTACAAGAGTCTCCGTTTGAACCTTGAGTCTGTGGAACTTAAGTGGCTTACATGTATGGTCTTGTTTTTGCTGGCTATTGCCTCTGCTAGAAGGGTTTCAGATTTGTGTGCTTTATACTGTTGGTCACCCTATCTGATTTTTCACCATGACCGTGCGGTTCTTAGAACTCGCCCTGGTTATCTGCCTATGGGGGTGTCGTCTTTCCACCTTAGCCAAGAGATTGTGGTTCCGGCCTTTATCTCTCCTGGTTTGTCTCCCAAAGAATGCTCTTTGTATATGGTATGGGCTCTCCATATATATGTGAAGAGAACCGCCTCTCTTAGGAGATCTGATTCTTTTTGTCCTTTTTGGTTTTCACAAACGTAGCTGGCCTGCGAATAAGCTCCTACTACTATCAAGGCCCATTCTACTGGGTCTGTTGGACCTTCTTGGGCAGCCTACCGTAGCGCTTCCCTAGAACAATTGTGCAAGGCGGCTACGTGGTCCTCAATGACCACGTTCATCAGGGTCTATGCCTTTGATACTTCCGCCTCCCAGGATGCTTCCTTTGGACGCCGGGTTCTTGTGCCCGCTACAGTGTGTCCCCTCCCATGAAGAACTACTTTAGGACATCCCCAATATTGTTCCCTGTGGAACACCAGTGTACCCCGCTGCAGAAAAGGAGATTTATGGTAAGACTTACCATTGTTAAATCTCTTTCTACGAGGTACACTGGATTCCACAGTGCTCCCACCCTGATGCACTTAGCTTCTTTGGATTTGTATTGCATTAGCCGCTGGTACCTTCTCCTGTCGTGAGAATGTGGCTACTAACTACTGTCATCTTTTACCTGCTACTGCATTGGACTGGTTAACAAAACTGAGCTCCAGTGCCTGGTGGCGGGGATATAGAGGAGGCGGTGCATTGCATCCTGGGAACAGTCAAAGCTTTAGCCTGTCGGTGCCTCGGATCAAGATCCAACTTTACACCCCAATGTTATTCCATGTGGAATCCAGTGTACCTCGTAGAAAGAGATTTAACAGTGGTAAGTCTTACCATAAATCTCCTTTTTCCCCTCAAAATTCTAAACACAATACTGTACCCCATAATGACAACGTGAAAAAAGTTTTTGGGGATACTTGCAAATGTATTAAAAATATAAAACTCAAAAAAAAAAATCACATGTACATATGTATTCACAGCCTTTTCCATGAAGCTCAAAATTGAGCTCAGGTGCATCCTGTTTCCACTGATCATCACTGAGATGTTCCTACAGCTTAATTGGAGTCCACTTGTGGTAAATTCAATTGATTGGACATGATTTGGAAATGCACACACCTGTCTTTATAAGGTCCCACACCTGACAGTGCATGTCTGAGCACAAACCAAGCATGAAGTCAAAGGAATTTTCTGTAGACCTCCGAGACGGGATTGTCTCGAGGCACAAATCTGGGGAAGGGTAAAAAAAAATATCTGCTTTGAAGATTCCAATAAGCACAGTGGCCTCCATCCATAAATGGATGACGTTCAGAACCACCAGGACTCTTTCTAGAGCCGGCCGGCCGTCTAAACTGAGCAATCAGGGAAGAAAGGCCCTAGTCAGGGAGGTGACCAAGAACCCGATGGTCACTCTGTTAGAGCTACAGCATTCCTCTGTGGAGAGAGGAGAACCTTCCAGAAGGACAATCATCTCTGCAGCAATCCACCAATCAGGCCTGTATGGTAGAGTGGCCATACGGAATCCACTCCTTAGTAAAATCACATGGCAGCCCGTCTGGAGTTTGCCAAAATGCACCTGAAGGACTCTCAGACCATGAGAAACAAAATTCTCTTGTCTGATGAGACAAAGATTGAACTCTTTGGCGTGAATGCCAAGCGTCATGTTTGGAGGGAACCAGGCACCGCTCATCACCAAGCCAATACCATCCCTACAGTGAAGCATGGTGGTGGCAGCATCATGCTGTGGGGATGTTTTTCAGCGGCAGGAACTGGGAGACTAGTCAGGATAGAGGGAAAGATGAATGCAGCAATGTACAGACATCCTGGATGAAAACCTGCTCCAGAGCACTCTTGACCTCAGACTGGGGAGACTGTTCATCTTTCAGCAGGACAACAACCCTAAGCACACAGCCAAGATATCAAAGGTGTGGCTTCAGGACAACTCTGTGAATGTCCTTGAGTGGCCCAAACTTGAATCCGATTGAACATCTCTGGAGAGATCTGAAAATGGCTGTGCACCGACGCTTCCCATCCAACCTGATGAAGCTTGAGAGGAACTGCAAAGAGGAATGGGCGAAACTGCCCAAAGATAGATGTGCCAAGCTTGTGGCATCATATTCAAAAAGACTTGAGGCTGTAATTTCTGCCAAAGGTGCATCAACAAAGTATTGAGCAAAGGCTGTGAATACTTGTGTACATGTGATTTCTTAGTTTTTTATTTTTAATAAATTTGCAAAAGTCTCGAACTTTTTTCACGTTGTCATTATGGGGTATTACAACCGTGAAAAATGTATTGAGGTACCTCTATGCGCTGATGTATTGCAGCCTGAGAAATATATTGGATATGGACTCACAACAGTTCCATACAAAAGAATATACCAAGAAAACAAAAACCAAATATTGAGCTCAGGCGCTCACAAAAGCATATATACACTTCCCTTAAATTCTTAAGTGAGATGGATCTGGGGGTTCTTCCTTTCAGTTTTCACGATATGTCCACATACATGAAAAAGAACACAAACACACCCCAAGATCCTTGTGTATTATTGTGAGGTGATATTGGTAATCACTCTCTAACTATTTCCATAGGACAGTTTGAATATAACGGGGAAGTCCCCCTTCCAAAACACTTACAACAATGCAAAGGAAACGTGCGTATAAATTCAAAATCTTCCCACCCAGGTGGGGAGGCCTGCATCTGGACTGTACTTACCCTCGTAGGATTTGGAGGAGATCAGATTAACAGGGCCCCGTTTTTTCTGTACACATCTATTCACCCCTGCCTACCTGGATATGATCACAACTGCTTTTATTTGATGTTTGTTTGTTATTAAAATAACTTTTTATACTTCAACATCTTCTCCGATATATTACTTTTGGAGAATATTTGCGTGGCCTAGAAATAAGGAGTGGAAAAGAAAGACCCACCTTATATGCATGTTATATATCAGCAAACTGTGAGTGTCATACGTAAGGGGCAACCTCGATATCTCTTGTTCACGTGGTGACAAATTGCCTATCCACAGATTTTGAATTTATATGCACGTTTCCTTTGCACTGTTGTAAGTGTTTTGGAAGGGGGACTTCCCCGTTATATTCAAACTGTCCTATGGAAATAGTTAGAGAGTGATTACCAATATCACCTCACAATAATACACAAGGATCTTGGGGTGTGTTTGTGTTCTTTTTCATGTATGTGGACATATCGTGAAAACTGAAAGGAAGAACCCCCAGATCCATCTCACTTAAGAATTTAAGAGAAGTGTATATATGCTTTTGTGAGCGCCTGAGCTCAATATTTGGTTTATGTTTTATTATGGGGTATTGTGTGTAGAATTTTGAGGGGAAAAATTAATTTATTCCATTATGGAATAAGGCTGTAACATAACAAAATGTGGAAAGAGTGAAGCGCTGTGAACACTTTCCGGATGCACTGTATGTATCAAAGTTTGCAGAAAGATAAAGTGCCAACCAATCAGGTCCTATCTGCCATGTTACAAGCTATGTTTAAAAAAAATTACAGGAGCTGATTGGTTAGTACTTTTTCAAATTTATTTCTCTCCATGTTTTGATACATATACCCTTCAAGCTGACATTCCCACATTGCAGTATCATTAGAAAATGTGGCCGATATAAGTGCTTTGTGTAGATGCAAGCCTTGTGAGTGAAGGCTCTCCCAAGCTGGAGCAGAAAAATTCTGTGCAGGCTTACAAACTGATGTTATAGATTGGTCTTATCACAATTCCATTACAGCTGGTTTGGGACATTTTACAGGTGGTTTGGGTTGTTTTTTTTTTTTTGGGGGGGGGGGGGGGGGGTAGTCTCTTGATTGGGTGTTTCATTTTTTGGGGGTTCTCTTATGGAGGGAGGTTTTGTGTGTGTCATACTTGCCTGTTAGAAAACTAGTTTGAGGTAGATTATAGTGAGTAGCAGTATGCATCGTTGTGGGGGCGTGTCATGCTCTGCCAAAGTGGTGTGTCTAACTCTACCTGTAGGCGTATCTGTTGCCACTTGGATTTGTCCTGCAGTGAGGGGGGTGAAAACTATAGTATTAAGATGAAGATATGGCTGCTGCCCCTAGATAGATGTTTTGGGAATTAGGGGAACATTTACTAGGCAGTGATAAGAGCGGAGAAGTGAGCCAGTGGAGAAATTTCCCCATCAACCAATCAGCAGCTCTGTGTCATTTTATAGTATGCAAATTATAGATGTTACTTCAGTGCTGATTGGTTGCTATGTGCAACTTCTCCACTGGCTCACTTCTCCGCTCTTATCACTGCTTAGTAAATGCACCCAATAATTACATTCCTTAGCAGCCATATAATCCTAAATACAAACTGTGTATTGGATAATGGTCTTATAATTCCAGAATGACATTGCCCATTCAGTTAGCTTGCACGACAGAATAAATGACCCAAAAGTAGATATCTGACATGTAGTTTGGCAAGAATTTTTTTTTTTTTTTTTTGCTGCAGATAGGATCCTTATCACATACTTTGTTAAAAGGCACTTTTTTTTCATTTAATGTTAATAAATATTTATTGTGTAAATTAGTTAATATTTGATGCTCACTGTATGGGTAAAGAAATACTGTGCCCATCAGACTCCACTCTTCATAGGACCCCAAAGAGCAATTATACATCCTTGGTAGCCTCATATACCTCCATATATCTCCATTAAAAACTTCATATGTTCTATTAAAAGGCTCGTATATCTCCACTATTCACAGCATGTTGTGGTAGAATGTGTAAAGCACATATACTAAACTTTTCAAATGCTTCTAAGAAACACACAAACTAAATAAGTCAAATTCTCCCGAGTTCCAGAACCAACTAATATTTTTTTTTTAACATATAGGCCACCTTATGCTTAGGGTGAGAAGAGGCTGACGCTGCCACACAGTGCAAGCCACTTGGGCTCAGACTCTGGAGCCTGCTGGGTGAGGCAGCCACCAGAACCCCACATTAAGTACACAGATGTCACATGTTGTGACGTTCTCTCCTCCAGGCCCTACTCCCTGTCGCATCTAAACGCATGCATGCTGAATCTGGATTCCTGACAGGGCAGGGGAATCAGTATTTTAATGAACTTTCCTGAGCAGCGTTAAGGCCTATACACACGGTGCGATTTTGAGCTGAAAGCAGCTCACTTTTGGTGTGTAGAGCTGCTTTCAGCTCAAATCCGCCCAGTGTGTATGCCCCAGCGATGAGCGCTGATGCGCGCTCCCGCTTCATCACCGGCGGCAGCCGGTATCACCAGCAGATGAACGGCGGGGTGAACGGCTTTCCATAGCGACCTGCTATGGAAAGCCGTTCACCCCCGCTGACCTCTCTGGGCAGGGGGGGAAACAGCTCAGTGTATATGCACTGAGCGATTTTCAGCCCAGCGATCATCGCTGTGCATACACGGTGGGCAAAAACGCCCAGTGTGTATGCACCTTTACACTCTACACTGTTCTGGAAGCCTCCTACACGATGCGGGAAGATAGGGAAATATGCCCCTTACACATACAGTGCCTACCTAACATGCACTGCCCATTAACCACACAGTGTCCAGGATAAGCACAACTCCCATGCCCACACAGTGCCCAGCATAAACCCCCAAAACCCATGGTGCCAGGCATTAGTAGATAGATAGATAGATAGATAGATAGATAGAGATAGATGGATAATTAATATACACACACACTAGTAGCAGAGAGATCTGTCCTTGCTGCAGGAGGGCGGCAGGCAATGTTGCCAAAGTCATCTAGGAGTCCATAATACTGGACTCTTCTGTCATATGCTCTCCCCCGCCAGCAGCATCTGCATCTAGACTCTGAACATTCAGGTTATACCCATGTAAACCATATGTCATGCGGTGTCCTGTCATTAGGGTGAGACACCATTGCTTCACGGTAGGGGAATACGGGGCTTTTACTTACTTTCTGGGGCAGCGGGAGGCAATACCCTGACCTGGGAGAGTAGGCAAGTATGGTGTGTGTGTGAGTGTGCTGTTTGGTTTTTTTAAATAATCTATATTTCGCTGATGTGTTTACAAAATATATTTTTCATGTATTTTTCAAGTATGCATACTTTCCTTGAATAAGCTAGGATATGAAGGTTTACAACCCATTCTATTTTCATAGTACTGTTCTTACTTTAATATGTTTAAAATGTGTGGCCTGATCTTACGGTGAAATAGTTGTGGCATGGAGAGGTCAGGGGTGATTTCTGGATTTCAGGGCTCATTTAAAGGTAACAGGAGCATTTTGTGCTCCAAATCTACAAAGAGAATGCACATAAAAATTGTTGAGTCAGATGCTTATTTGTTTTTCCATTTTAAAAATGAAATAGGATATTCTTTTCTCTGACGTCCTAGTGGATGCTGGGAACTCCGTAAGGACCATGGGGAATAGCGGCTCCGCAGGAGACTGGGCACAACTAAGAAAGATTTAGGACTACCTGGTGTGCACTGGCTCCTCCCTCTATGCCCCTCCTCCAGACCTCAGTTAGAATTTTGTGCCCGGCCGAGCTGGATGCACACTAGGGGCTCTCCTGAGCTTCTAGAAAAGAAAGTATAAATTAGTTTTTTTATTTTCAGTGAGATCTGCTGGCAACAGACTCACTGCTACGAGGGACCGAGGGGAGAGAAGCGAACCTACCTGCTTGCAGCTAGCTTGGGCTTCTAGGCTACTGGACACCATTAGCTCCAGAGGGATCGGACACAGGCCCAGCCTCGGTTGTCCGGTCCCGGAGCCGCGCCGCCGTCCCCCTTGCAGAGCCAGAAGCAAGAAGACGTTCCTGGAAACCGGCGGCAGAAGACTTCGGTCTTCATTAAGGTAGCGCACAGCACTGCAGCTGTGCGCCATTGCTCCCCATGCACACCACACACTCCGGTCACTGATGGGTGCTGGGGGGGGGGGGGGGGCGCCCTGGGCTGTAATAAGAGTACCTTACTTGGCAGATTACCACATAATATAGTCATTAAGACTATATATGTGTAAAATCCCCTGCCATAACTTTCCATAAAAAAGCGGGAGAAGTCCGCCGAAAAAGGGGCGGAGCTATCTCCCTCAGCACACTGGCGCCATTTTCCCTCACCGCTCCGCTGGAAGGACGCTCCCCAGGCTCTCCCCTGCAGTTTCCAGACTCCATAGGGTAAAAAAGAGAGGGGGGGCACTAAATTTAGGCGCAATCTGTGTAATATTAGCAGCTATAGGGGAAAAATCACTGTGTGTAGTGTGAATCCCTGCTTTATACAGCGCTCTGGTGTGTGCTGGCTTACACTCTCTCTGTCTCCCCAAAGGACTTTGTGGGGTCCTGTCCTCAGTCAGAGCATTCCCTGTGTGTGTGCGGTGTGTCGGTACGGCTGTGTCGACATGGTTGATGAGGAGGCTTATGTGGAGGCGGAGCAGGTGTCGATAAATGTGATGTCACCCCCTGCGGGGTCGACACCTGAATGGATGGACATGTGGAAGGAATTACGTGACAGTGTCAACTCCTTACATAAAAGGTTTGACGACATAGCAGATGTGGGACAGCCGGCTTCTCAGCTCGTGCCTGCCCAGGCGTCTCAAAAGCCATCAGGGGCTCTAAAACGCCCACTACCTCAGATGGCAGACACAGATGTCGACACGGATACTGACTCCAGTGTCGACGACGATGAGACTAGTGTACATTCCAATAGAGCCACTCGTTATATGATTACGGCAATGAAAAATGTGTTGCACATTTTTGATATTACCCCAGGTACCACAAAAAAGGGTATTATGTTTGGGGAGAAAAAGCTACCAGTGGTTTTTCCCCCATCTGATGAATTAAATGAAGTGTGTGAAGAAGCGTGGGCTTCCCCCGATAAGAAACTGGTAATTTCTAAAAAGTTACTAATGGCGTACCCTTTCCCGCCAGAGGACAGGTCACGTTGGGAGACATCCCCTAGGGTGGATAAAGCGCTCACACGTCTGTCAAAAAAGGTGGCACTACCGTCTCCGGACACGGCCGCCCTAAAGGAGCCTGCGGATAGAAAGCAGGAGGCTATCCTGAAGTCTGTATATACACACTCAGGAATTATACTGAGACCGGCTATTGCTTCAGCATGGATGTGCAGTGCTGCAGCTGCGTGGTCAGATTCCCTGTCGGAAAACATTGATACCCTAGACAGGGACACTATATTGCTAACCGTAGAGCATATTAAAGACGCTGTCTTATACATGAGAGATGCACAGAGGGATATTTGCCGGCTGGCATCTAAAATAAACGCAATGTCCATTTCTGCTAGGAGAGGATTGTGGACTCGGCAGTGGACAGGAGATGCAGATTCTAAAAGGCACATGGAAGTTTTGCCTTACAAGGGTGAGGAGTTGTTTGGGGATGGTCTCTCGGACCTCGTTTCCACAGCGACAGCTGGGAAGTCAGCATTTTTACCCCATGTTCCCTCACAGCCAAAGAAAGCACCGTATTATCCGGTACAGTCCTTTCGGCCCCAGAAAGGCAAGCGGGTTAGAGGCGCGTCCTTTCTGCCCAGAGGCAGAGGTAGAGGGAAAAAGCTGCAACATACAGCCAGTTCCCAGGAACAAAAGTCCTCCCCCGCTTCCTCTAAACACGGAACAGAAAAAAGTGTTTCTCCCGGAGGAGAAGGCCAAGGAGTTGTCATCTCTAGTCAGAGACCTCCTAAAACCAAAACAGGTGTCGGTGCACCATTGCACGCGAGTCCTGGGAAAGATGGTGGCTTCTTACGAAGCAATTCCTTTCGGAAGGTTCCATGCAAGGATCTTTCAGTGGGATCTGTTGGACAAGTGGTCCGGATCGCATCTTCAGATGCATCGGCTGATAACCCGGTCTCCAAGGACCAGGGTGTCGCTGTAGTGGTGGCTGCAGAGTGCTCATCTTCTAGAGGGCCGCAGATTCGGCATACAGGGCTGGGTCCTGGTGACCACGAATGCCAGCCTTCGAGGTTGGGGGGCAGTCACACAGGGAAGAAACTTCCAAGGACTATGGACAAGTCAGGAGACTTCCCTACACATAAATATTCTGGAACTAAGGGCCATTTACAATGCCCTAAGTCAGGCAAGACCCCTGCTTCAACACCAGCCGGTGCTGATCCAGTCAAACAACATCACGGCGGTCGCCCATGTAAACCGACAGGGCGGCACAAGAAGCAGGATGGAGATGGCAGAAGCCACAAGGATTCTCCGATGGGCGGAAAATCACGTGATAGCACTGTCAGCAGTGTTCATTCCGGGAGTGGACAACTGGGAAGCAGACTTCCTCAGCAGGCACGACCTCCACCCGGGAGAGTGGGGACTTCATCCAGAAGTCTTCAAGCTGATTGTAAATCGCTGGGAATGGCCACAGGTGGACATGATGGCGTCCCGCCTCAACAAAAAGCTAAAAAAATATTGCGCCAGGTCAAGGGACTCTCAGGCGATAGCTGTGGACGCTCTAGTGACACCGTGGGTGTACCAGTCGGTTTATGTGTTCCCTCCTCTGCCTCTCATACCCAAGGTACTGAGAATAATAAGAAGGAGAGGAGTAAGAACTATACTTGTGGTTCCGGATTGGCCAAGAAGAGCTTGGTACCCAGAACTTCAAGAAATTATCTCAGAGGACCCATGGCCTCTGCCGCTCAGACAGGACCTGCTGCTGCAGGGACCCTATCTGTTCCAAGACTTACCGCGGCTGCGTTTGACGGCATGGCGGTTAAACGCCGGATCCTGAAGGAAAAGGGCATTCCGGAGGAAGGCATCCCTACGCTGATTAAAGCTAGGAAGGAGGTGACCGCAAACCATTATCACCGCATATGGCGAAAATATGTTGCGTGGTGTGAGGCCAGAAGGGCCCCAACGGAAGAATTTCAGCTGGGTCGATTTCTGCACTTCCTACAGTCAGGAGTGACTATGGGCCTAAAATTGGGTTCCATTAAGGTCCAGATTTCGGCTCTGTCGATTTTCTTCCAAAAAGAACTGGCTTCACTGCCTGAAGTTCAGATGTTTGTTAAAGGAGTGCTGCATATTCAGCCCCCTTTTGTGCCTCCAGTGGCACCTTGGGATCTCAACGTGGTGTTGAATTTCCTTAAGTCACATTGGTTTGAGCCACTTAAAACCGTGGAACTAAAATATCTCACGTGGAAAGTGGTCATGCTGTTGGCCTTGGCTTCGGCCAGGCGTGTGTCAGAATTGGCGGCTTTGTCATGTAAAAGCCCTTATCTGATTTTCCATATGGATCGGGCGGAATTGAGGACTCGTCCCCAATTTCTTACTAAGGTGGTATCAGCTTTTAATTTGAACCAACCTATTGTGGTGCCTGCGGCTACTAAGGACTTGGAGGATTCCAAGTTGCTGGACGTAGTCAGAGCCCTGAAAATCTATGTTTCCAGGACGGCTGGAGTCAGGAAAACGGACTCGCTATTTATCCTGTATGCGCCCAACAAGCTGGGTGCTCCTGCTTCAAAGCAGTCTATTGCTCGCTGGATCTGTAAAACGATTCAACTTGCACATTCTGCGGCTGTACTGCCGCATCCTAAATCTGTAAAAGCCCATTCCACAAGGAAAGTGGGCTCTTCTTGGGCGGCTGCCCGAGGGGTCTCGGCTTTACAACTTTGCCGAGCTGCTACTTGGTCGGGTTCAAACACATTTGCTAAATTCTACAAGTTTGATACCCTGGCTGAGGAGGACCTTGAGTTTGCTCATTCGGTGCTGCAGAGTCATCCGCACTCTCCCGCCCGTTTGGGAGCTTTGGTATAATCCCCATGGTCCTTACGGAGTTCCCAGCATCCACTAGGACGTCAGAGAAAATAAGATTTTACTCACCGGTAAATCTATTTCTCGTAGTCCGTAGTGGATGCTGGGCGCCCATCCCAAGTGCGGATTGTCTGCAATACTTGTATATAGTTATTGCCTAACTAAAGGGTTATTGTTATGAGCCATCTGTTCGTGAGGCTCAGTTGTTATTCATACTGTTAACTGGGTATAGTATCACGAGTTGTACGGTGTGATCGGTGTGGCTGGTATGAGTCTTACCCGGGATTCCAAAATCCTTTCCTTATTGTGTCAGCTCTTCCGGGCACAGTTTCCTAACTGAGGTCTGGAGGAGGGGCATAGAGGGAGGAGCCAGTGCACACCAGGTAGTCCTAAATCTTTCTTAGTTGTGCCCAGTCTCCTGCGGAGCCGCTATTCCCCATGGTCCTTACGGAGTTCCCAGCATCCACTACGGACTACGAGAAATAGATTTACCGGTGAGTAAAATCTTATTTTCTGCAGTAGTCAAAAAGGAAATGGATCACTGCAACTTTATAAAATATAGCCTCAACACTAATGACTTGAGTAGTGTTCATTCTAGCACCCTGAACCTAATCAGTGAGCAGGGCATATTTTACTTTTGAAGGGCAAATTTTTATACGTGATGTATCGCTACAGTGGCTGCAGCGATACATCATGTCTAAAATTTTGCACTTCAAAGTAAAATATGCCTTCCTTACTAATTAGGTGCAGGGTGCTAAAATGAACAGTACATGAGTGCTATCAGCTTGGGGGGTTCAGCATGTGGCCAGATAGTACTGCTGGTATTATTCTGCCAGTCCTTCCATATCTGCCTCCTGAACTGTGTATTTGTGGATGCTTCCAAATCAGTAGTGCCAAAATTGCATGATTATGCCCTTACTATACTCGACCTGCTCTTGGCCACCTCCATTCCACTCCTTCAAGCGTAGGAGTCTGTGTTCTACATATGGTCATAAGCATTTTTGCTGTGCACATGCAGAATTTAAATGTCTCTTGCTCAGAAAAAAATTAACCTTTCAACCCCTAGATGTGCCTTCTAGGGTGTGATCTGATTTGTGTCCAGTGTAGAATGTCGAGAGGTTTGTAATCTTTGGGATTTGTGGATTAAGTTTTCTTCACTACAATTTCATTTTTTTTTTCTATAGGTTGCATATTCTTACACTTATGAGCTTAGGCCCTACTTGGATCTCTTGCTCCAGATCTTGTTGATTGAGGACTCTTGGCAGACCCATAGGTGGGTGTTTTTATCCTTTACTTCAATGTAGTCCGACAAATGTGTACAGTTTTAACAAAAAAATGTTACATACACTTTATATATAAGGTAAAATTGGTTTATTCTAAAAAGAAAAGAAAAGAAAAAAAGTGTTTAGATTAAAGACGTTGGTTATACAAGTATTCACCCCTTCAGAAGTTAAATTGAGCTGCAGTGTCAGCTGTGAATCTATTAGAGTATGCTTTGCTACCTCTTCTATTCTGTCAAGTTGGATGGGTACAGGCTGCCCACCCCTCTTTCCACCTCATTCATCCAATCTGGAAATGGTTTGCTGGAACTGTCTGAAAGGAACTGGCAGTTAATACAAACTTCAGTTTAAAACAGAAGCTCCTCTCCTCTTCAACCCCTGACCTCTCCTCTGTAACCCCTGATCTTAAGTATTTTTTAAGGGTCCATGGCAGCTGGTCTTCTCCTTCAGCCCCTTCCTCCTAAGTGTTAGTTTTGTTTGATTTGTAGTTTTTTTAATTTATTTTTACTGGCTGAAGTGTGCTTCACAACTATCAGCACACACACAGAGACTCTACAAGAACTGAGCAGTGCAGGAAGGGGGCTTCTGGGTCTTTACGCTATAGGGCTGCCGGAGAAAGTCTGTTTACTGCCTCAGTTCTCCTGTTTGGGCCCCAACTCAGTGGACCATTTGAACCTGTTGCCAGTGCTGTCCCCTTTTAGAGTGTGCCAGTGGCTGTAAGGTCAGAATATGGTGGACACCATATTGCCTGTTATGTTCCCACAACTCCACAGCCCTAGAATGGGTTACAGCAAATGTTTTCCCTGTAAAAGGGAAGTTCACAGTGGTGTTTGTACTTGGATGAGAGTGAGAGAGCTGGGGGAAGATCTGACTACACATGGGCAACAGCATCCTTTCATTCCTGTGCTGTACAGCTGTACTGGAGAGGGAAGAAACTCCATGCTGAGCCTTATTATACAGGAAGTGAATTATTTCTTGTTATTACTGTAGATTGTGCTTATTTTGTCTGCTGTATGTTATTGCTCTGCATATCAGTATCTGCCTGTTATTGCAGTGTAGTCTTCATAGCAATACCATTTCTGTGTTATTGCTGTGGTTCACTTACACTATATTTTCCTTTATAAGCCCCCTTCCCTCCACATGGATCACAGCCAAACCCTGTGGTAACTCTCAGGGATTAGGTTACATTGGCTTCTGCTGTCTTTAGCCTAGCACCTTGTTACTTTTATTTAGAGGCTGTCTGCAGATTTGGGAAGACCATAGGTGCACTCACCATTAATGGTGAAACTGGAAGTGATCATCGATGACAGCATCCCTATGTAATTGAGGATCATCAATGTGTTCACCCATCGATGGGCATTTTCTTTTTTTTCTTTTTTTTCTTTTTTTTTTTCACTGACTGGCCTGTGGGACAATCACATCCAGGAGGTTGGAGCTTTGCAGGTGCATCAGGAACAACGCTAGGCTCCGTTCCCATCACCAACTAGGTGGAAAAAAATCCATTCATGGTGGAGAACCATTGGTTTTCCACCATCAAAAGCAACATTGACTATTACTGGCATTTAAAAATCAATGTTTTGTAACCATCTGTGGTCTATGGCTAACCCTACAGCGGATGCCTTTAACCATGCAGGCTGACATGGCTCAGTTTTGAGAGACAGACTACCCCATTACAGTGAGGTGGTTGTCACTGATTCTTCTCTCCCCTACATTTTCATGTCCAGGAATTGACCAGTATAGGCAATCTGTGTAATGCGGCATGTGCTGCTTCTCCCTGTGGCAACATCAGCTAGATCAGTCCTGCCAGTCTGTGGGTGATAAGCCAGCATGCTTGGATATATGTAGAAACATTTTTGTAATTTACATGGATGTGCTATTTTTTGGAGTTTATAGGTATTAGTATAAATGTATATACAGGTTGAGTATCCCTTATCCAAAATGCTTGGGACCAGAGGTATTTTTAGATATCGGATTTTTCTGTATTTTGGAATAATTGCATATCATAATGAGATATCATGGTGATGGGACCTAAATCTAAGCACAGAATGCATTTATGTTACCTATACACCTTATACACACAGCCTGAAGGTCATTTTAGCCAATATTTTTTATAACTTTGTGCATTAAACAAAGTGTGTGTACATTCACACAATTCATTTATGTTTCATATACACCTTATACACACAACCTGAAGGTCATTTAATACAATATTTTTAATAACTTTGTGTATTAAACAAAGTTTGTGTACATTGAGCCATCAAAAAACAAAGGTTTCACTCTCACTCAAAAAAGTCCGTATTTCGGAATATTCCGTATTTCGGAATATTTGGATATGGGATACTCAACCTGTATAATAATATACTCACTGTTTCTGTTTTTATCCCTAAATAGAGGCCATGGACATGCCCAACCACACTTAACTATTGTACTAACATCACGTAATTCTAGGTATAGATGGCTGAGTGTGTCTCCTTTCCCCCTTGGCTTCACATCACTGCTGTGGCTTAACCTACAGACACATGGGCTCACTGAGTATAATACTATGTATTATAATTAATTCATCTGCCATAGGTCACCATGTACCACTTTCCTCTATAGAGGGTCATAACGGATATATATATTATGTTTGAGATATTAAGATGTGCGGCCATCTCGCATTGTTTGGGTTGTCAGACTTGTCTGCTATGCGTGTTGTGTATATTGTAGGTTTATATAAACCCCATGAGTATAGCAACTGCACCATTATTGTAAACCCTGAGGTCTGGGTCTCATTCCCAACAGATGTTTTATAATAAGTCTAAGTCTTGTGATTTCTGCGCTTTTTATGATGCAGGACTGTATACAACGATGGATCTCGAGTAGTCAGTAACAGGTCTTGGTGCTATGACACGTTTGCAGTTATTTTCCTCCTGCGTAGTGATCCGATTTAGCAGCACCATGGCTAATGCATATCAGTCTCTCCAGTTCGCTTCAGGAATCTATAGTCTGTATATGTATATATATATATATATATATATATATATATATATATATATACATAAATATGTGTATGTTTTATATATATATATATATATATATATATATATATATATATATATAGTTCCAGCACATGCCTGAGAAATTTCAAGAATCAGAGTCTGAACCCTAGCTAAAGGTTCATGTGTGTCTTCCTTGCTGGAGGTATTCTTGGGGGACACTGGGAATCCAACAGCGAACGCAGCATGTCCCCTTGTGGGCTCGCCATGCTTCGGGCCCGGTGATAACCTTTTGGTCGCCACACTATTATATTGCCCCTTCGGTGGTGGCGTGGACCACCACCCGAGTGGGAATAACGGGCTTGGGTAGGGAATTTGACTGCTGGCATTTCCCTGGCTGTCAGGATCCCGACAGCCGGTAATTTAACAGTATACCATTTTTGGAGCTCCAGTCATCCAGGAAGCTTCCTCTTAGTGTGAGGGTTGATTGTCCTCTTTAGTCAAAGGTGTTGGAACAAAGTTTTTGAGAGGCGCCAGGCTGGGTCACGTGGCATAGTGCGATCTCCATCTAAACTAATCAGGATGAAGATAATCCCTTTTCGGCTGCTCCATCTTATCCCTCTCCATAGCCTGAAAATATTGTGGTGCTCCTGTCTGTGATACAAGGTGAAACTTCTGGGAATTCAAACTGTGAGGAGTTCATAGGATAAGATGATTATTGCTCCAACAAAGAGGATGTCAATGAATTTTTGTTAGTGATTCAACAAACCCACAGTATTAATCGGATATTTCCTTTTTTCAAAATGTTCTCCTCCGTCATACCAACAATTGGCAGAACTTTTGTTGCGGCCTGGCATAAACCAAATGGGCAGTGTTCAATTTCCGAGGAGCTGTTTTTGCTACCCCTTCTCCCATGTAACATGGGTACATGGGAGACGCCCATCTAGCCTTAATGCCCTTATTGTTCATCTTGCAATATCCACCACATTCATATTACTTTGATCTTCTTCAACATGGATAAGAAATGTGTTCGGATTTTTAAATCCATCTTTGCCACTGCGGGCACATTTGTCAGATCCGTGCTAGTGGCCTCTTGGGTAAATAAAGTGGTAGCAAAGTGGAGTGAGCAAATTAACACTACGGGGTATATTTACTAAAGTGTAGGTTATTAGAAGTGGAGATGTTAACCATAACAGCTAATCAGATTCTAGCTTTTATCCTCTAGAACGTACTAGATAAATAAGTAGATTCTGATTGGTTGCTATGGGCAACATCTTCACTTACAAAAACCTGCACTTTAGTAAATATACCCCCAAGTCTAAATATCTGGATCACCCAATCCTGAATTGTTGCTGTTAGTGGGACCATATATAGGGAACATTAGTGTACTAAGGAGAAGCTGTCACTAACACTACTAGCAAAATATCCATAATCTCGGCCTTGGTAATACACGCACTGTTTTTTTCCTGGAATCCGTTCCAAATGGACTCTGGAGCCTTAACCTTCCACTTAGTCTGACCTCTACTGGTCCAGAGTTGGACAGGGTTATTTCTCAAACTATGGCAGGAAAGTGTTCCATCCATTCCATGACCTCTCAGTCACTCTTCTTTCTGTTGGGCTTTGTTATACCCCTTTTCCACCTAAGTCCCAGGTCTGACACAAGATTTGGAACACCGGATCAGACCCTGGACTGACCCCTTTCCACCGCGACTCCGACCCGGATTATTTCTGGGTCGGTGTTGTTTACACTGTAGTGCTGGGAGTCTTGGCAGCAGCAGCATTAGCTGTAGAGACTTCAACTCCGCCCCCTCACATTACTGGCCATGCCCCCAGATAAGTGTCAGCGCTGCAGGAACCAGAAAGCAACATCCCCATGGATCGCCCCATGCTGTAAACACGAGCTGGGTTGGATGACCCCACTTAAATTCTGCCATTTCTCTTACGTCCTAGAGGATGCTGGGGACTCCATAAGGACCATGGGGGTAGACGGGCTCCGCAGGAGACATGGGCATTTTAAGAAAGACTTTAGATCTGGGTGTGCACTGGCTCCTCCCTCTATGCCCCTCCTCCAGACCTCAGTTTGCTACTGTGCCCAGAGGAGACTGGGTGCTTTTCAGGGAGCTCTCCTGAGCTTTCTGACAGAAAGTATATTTGTTAGGTTTTTTATTTTCAGGGAGCCTGCTGGCAACAGACTCGATGCATCGAGGGACTGAGGGGAGAGAAGCAGACCTACTTCTGTGAGTTTCAAGGCTCTGCTTCTTAGGCTACTGGACACCATCAGCTCCAGAGGGAGTCAGAACACAGGTCTCACCCTGGAGTTCGTCCCGGAGCCGCGCCGCCGTCCTCCTCACAGAGCCAGAAGATAGAAGCCGGGTGAGTACGAGAAGAAAAGAAGACTTCAGAGGCGGCAGAAGACTTCATGATCTTTACTGAGGTAACGCACAGCGGTGAAGCTGTGCGCCATTGCTCCCATACACCTCACACACGGCAGTCACTGTAAGGCTGCAGGGCGCAGGGGGTGCGCCTTGGGCAGCATATAAACCTCTTTTCTGGCAAAAATAATATATATACAGCTGGCCACTGTATATGTGTGTGTGTGTGTGTGTGTGTATATATATATATATATATATATATATATATATATAATGAGCCCCCGCCAGTTTTTCAGTATATTTGAGCGGGACAGAAGCCCGCCGCCGAGGGGGCGGGGCTTCTCCCTCAGCACTCACCAGCGCCATTTTCTCCACAGCACAGCGCTGAGAGGAAGCTCCCCGGACTCTCCCCTGCTTAATCCACGGTGAAAGAGGGTTTTGAAGAAGAGGGGAGGCACATAATTGGCGCATTTATAAATTACAACAGCGCTACTGGGTAAACATATAATTATATAGTGTTTTTTCCTGGGTCATATAGCGCTGGGGTGTGTGCTGGCATACTCTCTCTCTCTCTATCTCTCCAAAGGGCCTTGTGGGGGAACTGTCTTCAGATAAGAGGATTCCCTGAGTGTGTGGTGTGTCGGTACGCGTGTGTCGACATGCCTGAGGTAGAAGGCTTTCAGGAGGAGGAAGAGGTAAAAATGAATGAGGTGTCTCCGTCGACAACGCCGACACCTGACTGGATGGATATGTGGAATGTTTTAAGTGCTAATGTTAATTTATTGCACAAAAGATTAGACAAAGCTGAAGCTAGGGTACAGTCAGGGACTCAACCCATGCCTGCCCCTATGTCGCAGGGACCTTCGTGGTCTCAAAAGCGCCCACTATCCCAAATTGTTGACACAGATACCGACACGGATTCTGACTCCAGTGTCGACTACGATGATGCAAAGTTGCAGCCAAAATTGGCTAAATGTATTCGATATATGATTATTGCAATAAAAGATGTTTTGCATATCACAGAGGAACCCCCTGTCCCTGACACGAGGGGGTACACATGTATAAGGGAAAGAAACCTGAGGTAACCTTTCCCCCCTCACATGAGTTGAACGAATTATGTGAAAAAGCTTGGAAATCTCCAGACAAGAAACTGCAGATTCCCAAAAAGATTCTTATGGCGTATCCTTTCCCGCCAACGGACAGGATACGGTGGGAATCTTCCCCTAGGGTGGACGAAGCATTGACACGCTTATCCAAAAAGGTAGCGCTACCATCCCAAGATACGGCTACCCTCAAGGATCCTGCGGACCGCAAACAGGAGGTTACCTTGAAGTCCATTTACACACATTCTGGTACCTTACTCAGACCGGCGATTGCGTCGGCCTGGGTTTGTAGCGCGGTAGCAGCATGGACAGATACCTTATCAGCGGAAATTGAGACCCTAGATAAGGATACCATTTTAATATATATAAAAGATGCTGTCCTATATATGAGAGATGCTCAAAGAGACATTAGTCTGCTGGGTTCTAGAATCAACGCTATGTCGATTTCTGCTAGATGAGTCCTATGGACCCAGCAATGGACAGGTGACGCCGACTCATAGAGGCATATGGAGGTATTACCTTACAAGGGTGAGGAATTGTTTGGAGAAGGTCTCTCGGACCTGGTCTCCACAGCTACAGCTGGTAAATCAAATTTTTTGCCTTATATTCCCTCACAGCCTAAGAAAGCGCCACATTATCAAATGCAGTCCTTTCGATCACAAAGAAACAAGAAAGTACGAGGTGCATCCTTTCTTGCCAGAGGTAAGGGCAGAGGAAAAAAGCTGCACAACACAGCTAGTTCCCAGGACCAGAAGTCCTCCCTGGCCTCTACAAAATCCACCGCATGACGCTGGGGCTCCACTGAGGGAGTCCGCCCCAGTGGGGGCATGTCTTCGACTTTTCAGCCACATCTGGGTTCACTAACGGGTGGATCCCTGGGCGGTAGAAATTGTCTCCCAGGGTTACAAGCTGGAATTCGAAGAAGTGCCCCCTCGCCGGTTTTTCAAATCGGCCCTACCAACTTCTCCCCCAGAAAGGGAGATAGTGTTAAATGCAATTCACAAATTGTATCTTCAACAGGTGGTGGTCAAGGTTCCCCTGCTTCAACAAGGAAGGGGATATTACTCGACCCTGTTTGTAGTCCCGAAACCGGACGGTTCGGTCAGACCCATATTAAATTTAAAATCCCTGAACCTATACTTGAAAAGGTTCAAGTTCAAGATGGAATCGCTAAGAGCGGTCATCGCCAGCCTGGAAGGGGGGGATTTTATGGTATCTCTGGACATAAAGGATGCATACCTTCATGTTCCCATTTATCCACCTCATCAGGCGTACCTAAGATTTGCGGTACAGGATTGTCATTACCAATTTCAGACGTTGCCGTTTGGTCTCTCCACGGCCCCGAGAATTTTCACCAAGGTAATGGCGGAAATGATGGTGCTCCTGCGAAAGCAAGGTGTCACAATTATCCCGTACTTGGACGATCTCCTCATAAAAGCGAAATCAAGAGAGCAGTTGCTGAACAGCGTATCGCTTTCACTGAAGGTGTTACAGCAACACGGCTGGATTCTCAATATCCCCAAGTCGCAGTTGGTTCCTACGACTCGTCTGACTTTCTTGGGCATGATTCTGGATACGTTGGCAGGTTCCATGTGAGGATCTTCCAATGGGACCTACTGGACAAGTGGTCCGGGTCACATCTACAGATTCATCAGTTGATCCCCCAGGGCCAGGGTATCTCTCCTGTGGTGGCTGCAGAGTACTAGCCTTCAAGAGGGCTGCAGGTTCGGCATTCAGGACTGGATCCTGGTGACCACGGATGCGAGTCTCCGAGGTTGGGGAGCAGTCACACAGGGAAGAAGTTTCCAAGGTCTTTGGTCAAGTCAGGAGACTTGTCTTCACATCAACATCCTGGAACTAAGGGCCATATACAACGCCCTATGGCAAGCGGAGACCTTACTTCGCGACCAACCAGTTCTGATCCAGTCAGACAACGTCACCGCAGTAGCTCATGTAAACTGCCAAGGCGGCACAAGGAGCAGAGCGGCAATGGCGGAAGCCACCAGAATTCTTTGCTGGGCGGAGAATCATGTAAGCGCACTGTCAGCAGTGTTCATTCCGGGAGTGGACAACTGGGAAGCAGACTTCCTCAGCAGACACGACCTGCATCCAGGAGAGTGGGGACTTCATCGGGAAGTCTTCGCACAGATTGCAAGTCGGTGGGGACTGCCCCAGATACACATGATGGCATCCCGCCTCAACAAAAAGCTACAGAGGTATTGCGCCAGGTCAAGAGACCCTCAGGCAGTAGCTGTAGACGCCCTAGTGACACCGTGGGTGTTCCGTCCGGTCTATGTATTTCCTCCTCTTCCTCTCATACCCAAGGTGTTGAGAATAGTAAGAAAAAGAGGAGTGAAAACAATCCTCATTGTTCCAGATTGGCCACGAAGGACCTGGTATCCGGATCTGCAGGAAATGCTCACAGAAGATCCGTGGCCTCTTCCTCTAAGACAGGACCTGTTGCAACAGGGGCCTTGTCTGTTCCAAGACTTACCGCGGCTGCGTTTGACGGCATGGCGGTTGAACGCCGGATCCTAGCGGAAATGGGTACTCCGGATGAGGTCATTCCTACGCTGATAAAGGCTAGGAAGGACGTGACATCTAAGCATTATCACCGTATATGGCGAAAATGTATCTTGGTGTGAGGCCAGGAATGCTCCTACGGAAGAATTCCATCTGGGCCGCTTACTTCACTTCCTACAAACTGGAGTGAATATGGGCCTAAAATTAGGCTCCATTAAGGTTCAGATTTCGGCCTTATCCATTTTCTTTCAAAAAGAATTGGCTTCTCTTCCAGAAGTACAGACGTTTGTGAAGGGAGTGCTGCATATTCAGCCTCCTTTTGTACCTCCGGTGGCACCTTGGGATCTTAACGTGGTGTTGAGTTTCCTTAAGTCCCACTGGTTTGAACCACTTAAAACGGTGGAGTTGAAATATCTCACTTGGAAAGTGGTCATGTTTGTTAGCCTTGGCTTCGGCTAGGCGAGTGTCAGAATTGGCGGTTTTGTCTCATAAAAGTCCCTATCTAGTTTTCCATATGGATAGAGCGAAATTGCGGACCCGTCCTCAATTGTTGCTTAAGGTGGTGTCATCTTTTCATATGAACCAACCTATTGTGGTGCCTGTGGCTACGCGAGACTTGGATGATTCCGAGTCCCTTGATGTAGTCAGGGCTTTGAAAATTTACGTGGCCAGAACGGCTAGAGTCAGAAAAACAGAAGCACTGTTTGTCCTATATGCGGCCAACAAGGTTAGCGCCCCTGCTTCAAAGCAGACTATTGCTCGCTGGATCTGTAACACGATTCAGCAGGCGCATTCGACGGCTGGATTGCCGTTACCAAAATCGGTTAAGGCCCATTCCACTAGGTAGGTGGGCTCATCTTGGGCGGCTGCCCGAGGGGTCTCGGCACTGCAACTATGCCGAGCTGCTACTTGGTCGGGTTCAAACACCTTTGCAAAGTTCTATAAGTTTGATACCCTGGCTGAGGAGGACCTCCTGTTTGCTCAATCGGTGCTGCAGAGTCATCCGCACTCTCCTGCCCGTTTGGGAGCTTTGGTATAATCCCCATGGTCCTTACGGAGTCCCCAGCATCCTCTAGGACGTAAGAGAAAATAAGATTTTAAACCTACCGGTAAATCTTTTTCTCCTAGTCCGTAGAGGATGCTGGGCGCCCGTCCCAAGTGCGGTATTCTTCTGCAAGACTTGTATATAGTTATTGCTTACAATAAGGGTTATGTTATAGTTTTCATCGGTCTTCGACTGATGCTATGTTGTTGTCATACTGTTAACTGGGTAGTATATCACAAGTTATACGGTGTGATTGGTGTAGCTGGTATGAATCTCGCCCTTGGATTAACAAAATCCTTTCCTCGTACTGTCCGTCTCCTCTGGGCACAGTTTCTCTAACGGAGGTCTGGAGGAGGGGCATAGAGAGAGGAGCCAGTGCACACCCAGATCTAAAGTCTTTCTTAAAGTGCCCATGTCTCCTGCGGAGCCCGTCTATCCCCATGGTCCTTACGGAGTCCCCAGCATCCTCTATGGACTACGAGAAAAAGATTTACCGGTAGGTTTAAAATCTTATTTTCCCCTTCATGTTGCTACTTGGAAATGCATTGTACCACAAAAAATTCCTAGTGTACATGAGTACACCTGGCCAATAAAGCTGATTCTGATTTACACTGCCCCTAAACCAGGGTCCTTCCTAGGACCAACACTGCAAGCTCGTCGGATTAGATTCCCAGGTCACTGGACCCAAATTAGCCCTTTCCCACTGAGCCGCTTCCCAGTTTATCACAGCAGTAACCCGCGGCAGTGGAAAAGTGGTTTTAATTTGTAACTGGGCTTTGTTCGTCTGTAACTGAGGTCTAATTGTGTGGGTATAGCGAGGAAGAGCCAGATTACAAACAAGTGGTGTCCACCAAATGGATTCAGAGAGATGGATGGAACTGTAAGTACAAAATGCTTGTGTTCTCATATCTATTTACTATTGCAGTGGAGCCTTTCTTTAAGTTAATGTGAACTTGATTTAAGTATATAAACAGTAAAAAGGGTGAAAATTGGGCCTTTAAAGGGCGATTTGGATGTCTTGATTAGTGATAGGGAAAAAGCGGATTTATTTAATAAATTCTTTTCATCAGTATACACGAAAGAGGACAGATTGTCGAGAGTAGAGCATAACATATAATAGCGACCCGTTGCTTGGTACTTGGTTAAACGAGGGAGTAGTCCGAGAAAGTAAAATTAAGATAAATTAACTCTCCTGAGCCGGATGGACTCCACCCCAGGATTCTTATGGAACTTAACATAGAGATATCGAGACCTCTATACTTGATTTTCAGTATAGCAGAGGTAGTCCCAGTATTTAAAAAGGGTATTAAAATGCACCCCGGGAACTATAGACTGGTAAGTTTGACATCTTTAGTGTGGAAAATACTAGAAGGTATATTAAGGGATAGCATACTAGAGTACTTGGATACTTCCAAGGTTATTACTAGGAATCAGCATGGCTTTGTGAAGGACAGGTCATGTCAAACGAACTTAATAAGCTTCTACGAGAAAGTGAGCAATAATATTGATCAGGGTAAAGCAGTGGGCATGATCTTTTTAGACTTCGCTAAGGCCTTTGACAAAGTTTCACATTGGAGACTAATTCTCAAACTAAGAGAGCTTGGGGTAGGAAACACTATTTGTACTTGGGTGAGTAATTGGCTGTTCAATAGGGAACCGTGAGTGGGGATTAATGGGATGTACTCTGAATGGGCTACAGTACTCAGTGGAATACCGCAGGGCTCAGTACTCGGGCCAGTGCTGTTTAACATATTCATTAATGACCTAGGAGAGGGACTCGGAAAGCACAGTGTCAATTTTTGCAGTTGACACTAAACTATGTAGAGTAATTAATTCAGACAAGGATGTTGAGTCTCTACAGAATGATTTATCTAGACTTGAGGTCTGGGCGGATAAATGGAGAATGAGGTTCAATATAGACAAATATAAAGTTATGCACTTTAGGACTAAGAACAATCAGGCACCCTTTAAACTAAATGGGAAAAATGTAGGGATAACGGTAGTTGAAAAAGATTTGTGAGTGCTCATTGATAATAAACTTGGTAGCAGTATGCAATGTCAAAATGCAGCAACAAAAGCTAATAAGGTGTTAGCATGCATAAAACGGGGTATGGAGACAATAGAGACTGTAATCCTGCCACTGTACAAATCATTGGTGCGACCACACCTGGAATATTGTGTACAGTTCTGGGTACCTCACTATAAAAAAGATGTATCTTGGAACTCTAAAGGGTTCAGAGGCGAGCCACTAAACTGGTTAAGGGGTTAGAGGCACTGGATTATGAGGAAAGACTTAAAAGGTTAGATATGTTCACACTGGAAAAGAGGCGACAAATACATTAAGGGACAAAACAAGGATTTATCAAACTATTTGTTTATAAAAATAAAACAGGACACGAGGACACCCCCTGAGGTTAGAAGAAAAAAATTCCATACTCAACGGAGAAAAGGGTTCTTCACAGTAAGATCAGTAAGGATTTGGAATTCTCTTCCAGAGAAGGTAGTAATGGTGGACTCAATCAGTAAGTTTAAAAATGGATTAGATAAATTCCTAGCGGAAAAAAATATCCAGGGATACAGCATTTAATTAATGTAAAAATTATAATACAGGTTGAACTCGATGGACATTTGTCGTTTTTCAACCTCAACAACTATGTAACTATGATTGAACACATTATACACAATCCAAGTCAAAAGATTGAGTTCTTGATAGATTAATATAAAGGCAACGTAATGAAAGAGTAAAGTTAAATTGTGCATTCTAATTTGAGTATGTGTTTCTGCTTCTAAAGTATGCCTACATTTCAGTGGTCTTATATAATCATTCTTTGCTTTTGTTAACTGTATTCCCGTAAGCGGCAACTCTGCTACAGGAAGAAAGGGTTTGTAACTTAGTTGTGGCAGTTTAGTAGAAATGGTAATAAATACAATATTGTAACCACATATAGTTATTTATTTTTTGCATTGATCACATGGAATGCATTAATCATAAAATTTAAACCAAATTGGGGTTTTTTCTTTAGGATTCATAATGCACTTAAAGGAATACCAGATGACAGAGATGGTTTATTTGATACCATCCAACGCTCCAAGAACCACTATCAGAAGAGGGCTTATCAATGTATAAAATGCATGGTGGCTTTGTTCAGCAACTGTTCTGTCGCTTACCAAATATTGCAGGTAACCTCACATTTCAAGTGTCGTCTGGTGCAACCATTATGTATTTATGGTCCATTTATCACGATGCATTATTGTTATCTACTGCTCTCCACTTTTTCTTCAGGAGAACATTTACTAAACTTTCTTTGTCACTACGCATCAGTTATTCACATAATATATGCATACTGTATATGGCTGTTCTCAGAAGGGTATCTGCAAGACAGACCATGAACTGAAATAACCAAGTGACAGATGTTTTGAAGAAATGTAACACAGAGCTAGGTGTAAAATTAATGCAATAAAGTTTGTGTGTACAAATGTGGCACTTGTCCATGTGCTATTTAGGAAGGTGAAATGTAGTATGTTCATTGTAAGGATAAACAATACTAAATGAATGTAATGTAACGTAATTGGACTATTTGCCTGAGTACAAAATATTTCCCTCTCTTAGAGCAACGGAGATTTGAAAAGAAAATGGACTTGGGCAGTGGAATGGTTGGGCGATGAGTTGGAGCGCAGGCCGTATACTGGCAATCCGCAGTACACCTACAATAATTGGTCCCCACCAGTACAAAGCAATGAAACCTCAAATGGCTACTTTTTAGAGAGGTCGCACAGTGCTAGGATGACTCTTGCCAAGGCTTGTGAGCTTTGCCCAGAAGAGGTAATTCAGTTTGCAGTTTATTTAGATTTGCATAGCCGTATGTATAACATGTGAAAAGAGCAGATTTTAAAATACATCTTTGAAGGTAATTTCTGTTAATAATCACACTGCGAATATTATAGCGATCTAATCACCTTTAATTTCTTCGATTAGACATAGTGTGAAAAGCTAGTTTGTGCCTATTACATTGTTTCTTTTATGAAAATTAAAGCAAAGCTTGCTACTGGCAGACCATTTTTTTTTTTTTGGCACTGACATTCACAAGTGTCCCCCAGTTGTTATGTTAATGGAATACACGCACAGTCAAAACGTTCTACTTTTCTTCCCCCTACATCAATAAATATCAGTAATACAGAACGAAGAAAAACACCTTTTTCCTTCTATAAAAGTTGTATAACCCTGGTTTTATGTTTTGCTTTACTAACTCCACTAATTTGTACTAATGACATTTTGTGTTTTACAGCTTTTATTTTAAGTAGAAATAATGTTCTATTGCTGAAATTGCGAATTTTAGGAATTTGTAACTTGAGAATCTGTAAGTGAATATTTCAGAAACATTTTTTAGGTTTGTCCTTGAAGTCGTTTCATCCTTGAAAAATTTAATTTTGTGTACCTTCACTTTGTCAATAGTGGAACAAATATTGGAGTAAAACATTGTCTGAGGTGTCTAATAATGTGACTGCATATAGCCAGTATTGAACTGTGACAAAGCGATACTACTAATTTTGTGCTTGTACTATTTTGAAAGTTTTAAGATGGTTGAATTTAGCTGTGTATGAATATTTGTATGTGTGTAAAGAGAGACAGAGATATAAAAATCCCCATGGGAAATAGACTTGGGTTAATATGTAATAGCCTGCGACGTACAGGCTGATTGGGAATTCTGTCGAGTCTGCCCGTATTTTTAAAGCAGCAATCATTTACAAGGCAAAATGAGGTGGTTTGCCCTGTAAATGATTGACGCTTAAAAATATGGTCAGATTCGACGGAATTCCCCAACAACTTGCACCTCACAGGCTATTGCATATTGCTCCTGGTGTAGTGGAGATTGTAGAGTTGTGTATTAAGAGGACTAGGCCTCAACTGGCCTAAATTTGTAACAAGTATTTTTTAATATTATCGTCTGGCAGTAAAACTGTTGAGATGAGTCTGAATTATGTAAACTTGTGTATGACAAAATTCGACTCTTACAAACTTTATAGGAGCCAGATGACCAAGATGCCCCTGAGGAACATGAGTCCTCACCACCTGAAGATGCCCCATTGTATCCCCATTCACCTGGCTCTCAGTATCAGCAGGTATAAGATGCACTTTTATTTATACACTCTCTTGTGACTTATTTGGCAATGATTCTAACCCAGATCTAAGGAAAAAGGACACTTGTATTTCATGATAAAAACAATGGATGTGGCACCACGTGGCGCTAATTTTATACCCTCAGGAAAAAAGGACCTTACACAATGGAGTCTGGTTTGTTCTCAGAGGCAGTAGGTTCATATAATGCATACAGGCTTATAAGGCGGTTTTGATATTGCATGTAGATAAATCAAAAGGTGTTGAAGTTGCCACTATCCCTCAATGGAACAAGACTCCTTACTGGATGGCTGAGGTAATGGTTATAAGAGAAAATTGAATAAAGATAGGGTACGGTGAAAACTGAGGTAATGGTTATAAGAGAAAATTGAATAAAGATAGGGTACGGTGAAAACTCACTGCCGGTCACCGTCACCTCCTCTCCTGTAACCCGCCGACTCCACCGAAAAACAAGCCCAGCACCAGCGTCCTGTCTCCACACACACAGGAAACTTCTCCTCCCCCCTCCTTCCCCTAATCCATGTCCTTCACTCTGAGCTCACACAGAGCCTCTCTCTCACTCCCTGCATTAACTCCTTCAGCTCCTGAAGTGGTGACAGCCCGGGCTGTCACCACTTCAGGAGCTGAAGGAGTTAATGCAGGGAGTGAGAGAGGGGCTCTGTGTGAGCTCAGAGTGAAGGACATGGATTAGGGGGAGGAGAAGTTTCCTGTGTGTGTGGAGACAGGACGCTGGTGCTGGGCTTGTTTTTCGGTGGAGTCGGCGGGTTACAGGAGAGGAGGTGACGGTGACCGGCAGTGAGTTTTCACCGTACCCTATCTTTATTCAATTTTCTCTTATAACCATTACCTCAGTTTTCACCGTACCCTATCTTTATTCAATTTTCTCTTATAACCATTACCTCAGCCATCCAGTAAGGAGTCTTGTTCCATTGAGGGATAGTGGCAACTTCAACACCTTTTGATTTATCTACATGCAATATCAAAACCGCCTTATAAGCCTGTATGCATTATATGAACCTACTGCCTCTGAGAACAAACCAGACTCCATTGTGTAAGGTCCTTTTTTCCTGAGGGTATAAAATTAGCGCCACGTGGTGCCACATCCATTGTTTTTATTGTATTTTTGTGAATCACGGTGAAAGGTTCCTTTGGTATCCAAGGGCTGCTAATAGTATTTAAGCGCACAAAGGGTCTATTTTTCTTTTGTTCACTTGTATTTCATGGTTTAGTCCATTCACAGGAAAATGACGTTCAATCCTAATGTTAATTTGGTTTCTGCAAGTCTTTTCAATTTTAGTTGTGTGCTTTTAGAGTTCATGGTTTAAGTTGTGTACTTACCAAATTAGTCACAAATTGGTAATTGATTCTTTTTAACAAAGGTAAACAAAGCATGACCCACAAACATGTTATCTACCCTTTTAATGGGTTTCAAAGTGTATAGATATATGCGCCATTATTGGCACCTCCAAATTGTATTCTAATATTGACCTACCTAAAAGACTTCCAAAGTGTATCAAATAATATAATAAATTAACACTGCTCTCCCTATTTGTAAGATTAACTTGAAGCACAGGCCAAAATTGGTGTTCCAGTGATGATGTGGTTTGTAAAGCAGCTGAAAATATATTCTTATTGATAATTGTAATTAAAGAAGGAGCATTATATATGAAATTTTCTAAATATCTGCTCTGCCTTCAAATTGCGCATGTTTCACTCTTCTATTGTCAGTGCTTAGCATGTTTGTTTGTAATTTGTGAAATTCTGCAGTGTTACTTAACAATGGCAGTTGGTTGACTAGCGTTAACATTTACTAAGGAATTAAAATAAAATAATTTTGTTGTAATACTTTCATTGATTAAAGACTATTCTATTTTCAACATTTTACTTTTAAATGCCCTAGTACTGCTGCTTTGAATCCTATTTTAATGTAAACTAATTTAATATATAACAGTGGAAAATATTCTATATCTAAAATTTTGAAAAACCTAAGATTGTCTAAACATCTAGTTGCATTTTTCCCAAAGATGCTAATAATTGTAGGTCTGTTTCGCTCTTGGCATGAAACATTCTTTTGCACTATCCCATCATTCAGGTTCTTGAGTAATCCAGACCTCAGCCAACAGTCTTTTTTTTCCAACAAAAAAAGACCTATTGCAAGTCCAGGAAAATTCTAAATGTACTTGACAGTCCAGTTGAGGGGGAGTTCTTAAGTGAATTGCAGTTTATAGGAACTTACAGTCCCCTTGGTTTTGGGACCGTTTCTTCAGCAGGTTTTCAATACAGCTTACAGCTGACAGAGTAGGGGAAGCTTCTGGCCTCCTCTTTAAATATCTTTAAATACATGCTATTTTTGCCAGCCAGATAGGTTAGGCATGAAATCTCGACATTTATCATGTTGATGCTGATGAAACAATATCGTCCCTGGTGGTCCAACAGTCGCTTAACCTGGTCCCTCTGGCAGTGGCATCTCCAGTGATTGCTTCCTGGTCCTGACGGTCATGTTGCTGTCCATATGATGCGCCAGTGTTCTGATAAATACGGTACCCATAACCCTAACCCTCCCATCCTGCAAGCTAAGTGTGGAACTCAATTAGCTGTGATAACTGTGCATTTGTCCCCGCAGGCTGCACTTAACAGGGATTTTTTTTTTCCAAACCTGAGCAGATTTTTTTTTTTTTATTATTATTATTCAATATTTATTTAGTGTGGCCAAATGATGTATTAAACCTAGGCTTACCATGAAATCCCTTTAAACCAGGACACTAATGAATAATACAGGTTCTGTGGCTGGCGCCATTTCAAGCCAGAATGTTAGCTAGTTTTAATTAGCCACAGAATCTGTATTATCCTTGAGCGTCCCATTTTAAAGGGATAGTACGGTAAGCCTGAATTAACCCTTCATAATTACATTTAACATCATTGGGTATAACAAAACGCTTGCAAACAAAAACTTAAATATGTAGCATTATACTGTAAACCTTTTACATGAATTGTTGAGTTAGGGATAGAATTTGTGCTTGGTACAATAAGTCAACGAAGGGGAAATTACATCCTCCATATCCGGTTTATGTTCCAGATCTACTGTTGCATATAGATCTACATTCAAGATTATACTACCTAATGAAGTGTACACTCAAGATTATAGGTGTCTCTTATCACTAAATTAAAGACAGGGCTTGCAGAATTCCATCTATGATAATTCCCTTCGACAATTTAATCATAGTTGTTGAGGCTAATGATCTTTAGGTTCTGATGCTAAAATAAAAGTTTGACTGTACATAATATCTTCTGTTATGCCTTTCAGAATAACCATTTGCATGGACAACCTTATACCGGCCCAGCAGCACATCACATGAACAATCCTCAGCGGACAGGCCAACGAGCACAAGAAGAATTTGAAGGCAGTGAAGAAGCTCCCCTAATTCAAACAAAAGATTAGTGAAACTCATAATCATTATACTTATCTCCTCTGAGACTGTGCACCCAGGCCTTACAGTCCAACCTTCCTTTGTGTCTGGCTAATATTTAAAACTAGAAAAAAAAACTATTCCTAATCAACTTCGAGTGGAGAGTCTATTCACTGTCTTATCTGCAGAAACTTGCTGTCAATATATAACCCGCCTGCAGTGGAAAGTGTATAGTGTTTTGTAATAAACGGCCTGATGCTAATGTGTAAATGGCAAAGGTGTACATAGTATATTAATGTTTGACTGTTAATTCTTATGGAAGACTTTTTTTTTTCCCCCTTTTTTTTTTTTTATTTGGGGCTTGACGAGATTCACAGATTTACAAAAAAATAAAAATATTTTAAAAAAATCAACCTCGGGGGTGGGGGAGAAGTTTTGTTGAACAATCTGCTCTACAATAATTTTTCTGCCATACAGCAGTTGGATCTTTGCAGCAAATGAAAAGTAAATCCTTTCTGCACCAACCACAGAAGTAGTTCAATGTTAACTTTTCACCACCATGTCAGCTTTCCTCTAAACAACTTTGATGGTTGGTAAACTTGTGTTTTTTGGTTTGTTTGTTTGTTTTTTTTTTTTTTTTCTTTTGGTTGATGTGGATAAGTGGTGATGTAACATTTGTTTCTAGATTTCCTCCCATTACTTTCATTATCATAATAGTTTCAACATTGAAAAATGCTGTAACATATAGCATGGCTTCACACCAGGGTAGTGTAGCCAGATATAGGGGTTTCGGGAGGGGTGACTGGGACAATATGTTCTACAAACAGTTGCACTGTTCAGGGCTTTTTTTGTGTTTTGATTGTTAGGCCTTGACTATAAAATGGGATTGAAAATGGCAAAAAAATTAGAATTGACATGCACACGTGGCCCATTTGTAATATTTAAAAATTGCCTGTGAATATGATACATAATACTTAAGTTTCAATAATTTACAGAGGATGGAGGAAAGAAAACAAATATGCAAGCAATCACTATGCCAGGAGCGCTGGAGCATAGTAGAGATGATATTTTGTGTGCTTGTTTTGTTCGTTTTGGTAAAGCTTATTCAAGACGCTTGTCTGGCACTTTTCCCTTCTACTGCACCTCAAAGTGAGGGCCTGCGACATTCTGACACCTGTGAATACCACTGCCTGGGTAAGACTTGGTGGTATTTGCTCTGTGTACAACAGTTCTACTTGAAATGATAATTGTCCTGTAGTCCTTAATTAACTCTGTAAGAGATATATAGAACATTTAGAAGCAGGGACTTAACATAAGAACTACTGGTTAGTCAAACGCAGTTTCAAAGTAGCATGGATTCCAGGCTAGAAATGTTTATTAATTTCAAGGAAAGCAGTAAATACTGTATTTAAAAGAAAATTGGTAACTTGAATGTGTGTATTTTTTTGGACCTGTCTAAAAAACCAAATACTCCTTGCAAAACATATACAGCCCATCCTATAATATTTAAATATTTTGCTGTTTTATTTTATAGAAATTATTTTGCTGAATTCACAAATAGAATTTGATTTAAGAAGAAATACATTGTCCTGTTGTGTGTTTTTATTATCGCACAGAGATATTTGTATAATAGTTTAAGGCAGATTATTATGTTTGATATTTATTTTTTCAGAACCATGACCCCATACCATATTTGGCAGTATATTAGTATGTTTTATTTTATACCTCTGCGTGTAGATTGCTATATTATGAGCACGTATATAAACTTGGAGTCTACTCATAGCAATAATATATAAGTAAGGTGGGTGTTTTTGTTGAAAGGAATTTTTTTTTTTTTAAGGTATATGTAATTTTTCTGTTTTTTATAAATGCATCCTATATATATATATATATATATATATATATATATATATATATATATAATATCTAACTTTTCCCATCCTGCTTCCATCAGTGGTCAAGTGTATAAATGTGTTCTTCACTCTGGAAGTCTGATTAAACAGACAAGCGGCAGTCATACTATTCCCCTCAACATGCCCATTTGATAAAGCTGGTGCACAGGTATCTGTGCCTAAAATGTTCTGTGATCCACAGCAGCTAATCAATCATCTTTTAGTTTTTTGTTGTACAGTATAGAAAATGAGAACAAACTGCTGTGTTTCAGCAGTTACCTTTGCACCAGTTATGTTTCTTCTGTGAGTAAGGTTTGAATAAATTAGTGATTGTGATTTTGTCTGTCATGCTTAACATGGGTTGGACAAAATTCTTTCTGCCTTAAATTTGTTTGGTGCTGGTTTATTTGATGTCATAAAATTTCACACATAAGAAAATGTTATGCATTATTCCTGTAGGCTATCTTAAAATGTGTATTATTTTTGTATTTGTTTTATATAGAGCTATTTTATAGCCTCCGTGCTTTCCTCTGTGTGTTACAATAGCACTATATCACCACCTCATTGCTGCTACAGTTTGCATATTACATGGGATCCTTATGGTTTTTGAAAGCTTTACATGTACAGTAGAAGTTAGGTATCTGAATGCTTGCTGTGCATTTAGAAATAATACAGCAACGGCATGTTCATCAAAAAAGAACTTTTATTTTATTTAACAAGAAGCCAGTCAGTTGCGCCGTTTAAAAATATAAATGAATAAAATTCTACTAAACAGTCTATCACAAGAACTGTTATTTTGGTAAAATAACAAAATAAAAATGAATTTGAATTTGTTACCATTTGGAGCGGTGCTTGCTAATTTTCAGAGATATCTAAGAAAATGAGGGGTATGTACAAATATTTTAAAGGTTTTATTGTGATGGGCAGATGGTTCCTGATAACTGCAAAAAAAAAGTACAGTAACTACAGCAGTGGGATTCTAATTGTTTTTATTTTTTTTAACATTTTTTAACCTTGAAGGGAAATTACCACAAACTGATTTGTGGTATATGGCACCTCCTTTGCAGAGTTACCTGTGCCCCAGTTTTTAAAAAGGTCCTATATAAAAGTAAACTGTAATTACTCCCACTTAGTGGAACTTGAGAAATGTGAGAGAGGCACACAGGTAAGTTAATATAAATGGTTGTTAAAGGATACACATCGAAGGTAAGTGATTGACATAGTGACATTTCTTACATGGATATGTAATATGTATACATTTCTATTACTAAGTTACATATGTTCTACAGTATGTGTGAGCCTTTTGTCATACTGCATATCAATATGATAATCCAATTTGTTCCAAACACACCAGAGCATGTCACTGTCAACACTCTTTGCTTTTGTATAAACAACCAGTGTTCATAAATTTCTTGCTCCAGTCATAGATGGACTGCTTTATAGGTAGAAGTTTCCCATATCATATTCTAAAAAGTCACTGTACAACTGTAACCGTTTTATCTAATTCTAGCACACAAAAAGCCTTCTCTACTGGCTTAGCAGTCATTTTGCTTACGTGACACAATTGTATTTTGATATTATATTTAATCCATTTAAGATTGAGAATAGTGCAAGCAAAACTCTACATGATCACAAGAAGCATGTCAATGTGTTGAGAGGTGTGTGTGTGTGTGTGTATATATAGCATTACTTTAAGGCAGACTATTCAGCGTGGAAATATAATGGTTAGTTGAATTGCCTGGTAGGAGTTACACTATGCACGTAAATTCACCATTATCACAAATGAGGAGTGTACATAAAAATGAATTGTAAGGAACAGAAACCTTCTGGTCTTAGGAAAGGGATATCGAAATATATATTTTAATGCTAGATTTACAGAAAGTGAATTTTGTATCTGGAAATAAATAATATGGCGTAATAAATTTGAATACAGTGTATGAGATAGATATATATATATATATATATAAAATTAAAGAAGGTAAAGGCTTACACCACAATGCATGAACAGTTTAGGCCTTCATGCATGCTATACAGTATTATTTATTGAGATGCAGTTAGTCCTATAGCAGATCGATAAAGGATAATACACTACGTGACTATAGCCAAACATGCAGCTGCCTTGGGAACCAACTGACTTGGCATGACCCTAGCCCTTTTATTAATTTTATGTAAAGGATGATGTTGCTCGTTTTAGAACAACCAGGCAAACATTTTAAATAGATATATTTACATTTCATATATATATATATATTTTTTTATAACCTGCTTTCTGAAACCGTTGACTCAGCTATAGCTGCACTATACTGTATGGACGAGAACATTGAGCAACTGGTGTTCTTAAGATATTGGTGAAAAACGTTTTTAATATATATTTTTTTAAATAAAAAAATTAAACCACACATTGTACTATACAAATGTTTTTTTTTCCTGTGTTTGTATAACAACACTGCTATTAGGCAGCACCTCTAACACTGCAGTTTCTACACATTTTTTGTTTTCTATCTTTCTATCACTCAGAGCACTCCAAGGCACGTGCTGTAAAAATTGGGGGTGGGGGGCAAACAATCAGAAAGAGATATGAAGCCGAAAATTAAATAAATATGCGTTTTATTGTTTTTATTATTTTTATTTATATTTTTTGTGTGGGGGGCTTTTCATCTTGTAAATTTTCTTTCTGTGATGTTTCATAAGGGCCATTCACCATTGTGTACATCAGATAGAAATCATTATTCTGAGCATAGTTTCAGAATATGGGAGTTGGAAATTGCCTACCATCTTCACTTTTTCATTTTCTTTTTGTATGTTATTTATGTTGTATTACGACCCCTCAATGTACATCACTTCTTAATGTTTGCACTTTATAAATAAAGCTTAATAATAGCCACAGCTTAACTATCTTCCCAAACCCTTTGATATGTGTAGTGATGGCAACAGCCATTTACCTTTTTAGACTAGATTTGTCATTTTATAGCCCATCTGATTCAACAAAATTGAGACTGAGAATTCCAGGTTATGCAGGACATTTTACTCCTTGATCCATGAAAGCAGAACCAGAGCAATCGGCTATTTTACAGCCCAAAATCATTCATGGCTGTTTTCAATGTTTAATCTTCTGTAACTGATGTTAATAATGAAAATTTTGTACCATGAAAGATCTGGTGACAATGTTCACTATTTCTTCCATTTCCCCCATAAATATAGCCAGGTAAGTGAGGGCCTGTGCAGGGGCTATAGCAGGTTGGTAAGGATGATCAAAACGCTTATAATTGTGTATTGTTCAGTTACTGTTTGTTATATTTGAATACAAAGTAGTGACTTCATAGAACACACTGGCCATGTGATCCATTTACATTGCTAGAAAGAGAAAAAAAAGTGTTTTATAGAGGTGGCCATACGCTGTGTAATTATTAGCCCAATCCACCAATTATTGGACAGATAATTGTACTGTGTATGGTTGCAACCGATCACCATTGGTCTGTTGGTCATGAACAATCTTTGTGTCCTGATCTTTCAGTGGATATACTTCCCACCAGACAGACCAATAATCTGACAGTTTATGGCAAGAATATTGTATGTTTTTAGCATGTTATATAATGGTCTGTTTGTCTGATGGTGAGTTTTATCTGACAGTGTTTGGGCACCTTCAGTAACAGCCCTGTAGTAGAAGACTCCAATTTTAAAACCGAGACCTACTCGCATTTCGTCAAGTATTCTTTACTTTAAATTGATCAATGTGAGGGGAAGGGTGTAATTTTTGCCCTGTTTGAACAGCCTGATTTGGATGGGAAGAAATTCTAAATTTCTCTGACGTCCTAAGTGGATGCTGGGACTCCGTAAGGACCATGGGGAATAGCGGCTCCGCAGGAGACGGGGCACAAAAGTAAAGCTTTAGGATCAGGTGGTGTGCACTGGCTCCTCCCCCTATGACCCTCCTCCAAGCCTCAGTTAGATTTTTGTGCCCGAACGAGAAGGGTGCAGGCTAGGTGGCTCTCCTGAGCTGCTTAGAAGTAAAGTTTAAATAGGTTTTTTATTTTCAGTGAGACCTGCTGGCAACAGGCTCACTGCATCGAGGGACTAAGGGGAGAAGGAGCGAACTCACCTGTGTGCAGAGTGGATTGGGCTTCTTGGCTACTGGACATTAGCTCCAGAGGGACGATCACAGGTACAGCCTGGATGGGTCCCGGAGCCGCGCCGCCAGCCCCCTTACAGATGCTGAAGAGTGAAGAGGTCCAGAAATCGTCGGCAGAAGACGTTCCTGTCTTCATTAAGGTAGCGCACAGCACTGCAGCTGTGCGCCATTGCTCCCAGCACACTTCACACTGCGGTCACTGAGGGTGCAGGGCGCTGGGGGGGGGGGGGGGCGCCCTGGGCAGCAATGTAAATACCTCCTATGGCAAAAAATACATCACATATAGCCCCTGGGCTATATGGATGTATTTAACCCCTGCCAGTTTTCCAGATAAAAGCGGGAGAAGAGCCCGCCGAGAAGGAGGCGGGGCCTATCTCCTCAGCACACGGCGCCATTTTCCCACACAGCTCCGCTGGTAGGAAGGCTCCCAGACTCTCCCCTGCACTGCACTACAGAAACAGGGTACAACAGAGAGGGGGGGGACTTATTTGGCTAAAAATATATATAAGCAGCTATAAGGGATAGACACTTATTATAAGGTTGTCCCTATACAGTTTATAGCGCTTTGGTGTGTGCTGGCAAACTCTCCCTCTGTCTCCCCAAAGGGCTAGTGGGGTCCTGTCCTCTATCAGAGCATTCCCTGTGTGTGTGCTGTGTGTCGGTACGTTTGTGTCGACATGTATGAGGAGAAAAATGATGTGGAGACGGAGCAGATTGTCTGTAATAGTGATGTCACCCCCTAGGGGGTCGACACCTGAGTGGATGTACTGTTGAAAATTACGTGACAGTGTCAGCTCTGTATAAAAGACAGTGGTTGACATGAGACAGCCGGCTACTCAGCTTGTGCCTGTCCAAACGTCTCATAGGCCGTCAGGGGCTCTAAAGCGCCCGTTACCTCAGATGGCAGATACAGACGCCGACACGGATACTGACTCCTGTGTCGACGGTGAAGAGACAACCGTGATTTCCAATAGGGCCACACGTTACATGATTGAGGCAAGGGAAAATGTTTACACATTTCTGATAATATGAGTACCACCAAAAAGGGGTATTATGTTTGGTGAGGAAAAACTACCTGTAGTTTTCCTGAATCTGAGAAATAAAATGAGGTGTGTGATGATGCGTGGGTTTCCCCCCGATAACAATTGATAATTTCTAAAAAGTTATTGGCAGTATACCTTTTCCCGCCAGAGGTTAGGGTGCGTTGGGAAACACCCCCTAGGGGGGATAAGGCGCGCACACGCTTGTAAGAACAAGGGCTCTACCCTCTCCTGAGATGGCCGCCCTTAAGGATCCTGCTGATAGAAAGCAGGAGGGTATCCTAAAATGTATTTACACACATACTGGTGTTATACTGCGACCAGCAATCGCCTCAGCCTGGATGTGCAGTGCTGGGTTGGCGTGGTCGGATTCCCTGACTGGAAATATTGATATCCTAGATAAGGACAGTATATTATTGCCTATAGAGCATTTAAAATATATGCGAGATGCACAGCGGAATATTGCCAACTGGCATCAAGTATAAGTGCGTTGTCCAATTCTACCAGTAAAGTGGTCAGGTGAGGCGGATTCCAAACGGCATTTGGAAGTATTGTCTTAAAAAAGGGGACATTTGGGGTCGGTCTTTCAGACCTGGTGGCCACGGCAACAGCTGGGATATCCACGTTTGTACCCCAGGTCGCCTCTCAAAATAAGACGCAGTATTATCAGGCGCAGTCCTTTGTTGGCAAGTGGACAAAAGGTTCCTCTTTTCTGCTCGTGACAGAGGGAGAGGAAAAAGGCTACAGAGATGAGCCAGTTCCCAGGAACAGAAACCCTTTCCCGCCTCTGCCAAGCCCTCAGTATGATGCTAGGGCTTTACAAGCTCAGGCACGGTGGGGGCCCGTTCTCAATGAATTTCAGTGCGCAGTGGGCTCACTCGCAAGTAGACCCCTGGATCCTTCAGGTAATATTTCAGGGGTACAAATTGGAATTCGAGACGTCTCCCCCTCGCCGTTTCCAAAAGTCGGTTTTACCGATGTCTCCCTCTGACAGGGAGGCAGTTTTGGAAGCCATTCACAAGCTGTATTCCCAGCAGGTGATAATCAAGGTACCCCTCCTGCAAAAGGAAACGGGGTATTATTCCACACTATTGTGGTACCGAAGCCAGACGGCTCGGTGAGACCGATTCTAAATCTAAAATCTTTGAATACAGAGGTTCAAATTCAAGATTGAGTCACTCAGAGCAGTGATTGCGAACCTGGAAGAAGGGGACTACATGATGTCTCGGGACATCAAGGATGCTTACCTTCATGTCAAAAAAATGTACCCTTCTCACCAAGGGTACCTCAGGTTATGGTATAGAACTGTCACTATCAGTTCAGACGCTGCCGTAGGGATGGTCCACGGCACCCCGGGTCTTTACTAAAGTAAGGACCGAAATGATGATATTCCTTCGAAGGAAGGGAATTTTAGTTATTCTTTACTTGAACGATTCCCTGATAAGGGTAAGATCCAGGGAACAGTTGGAGGTCAGTGTAGCACTATCTCAGGTAGTGTTGCGGCAGCACGATTGGATTCTCAATATTCCAAAATCGCAGCTGGTTCCGACGACTTGTCTTCTGTTCCTAGGGATGATCCTGGACACAGTCCAGAAAGAAGGTGTTTCTCCCGGAGGAGAAAGCCAGGGAGTTATCCGAGCTAGTCAGGAACCTCCTAAAACCGAGCCAAGTCTCAGTGCATCAATGCACAAGGGTTCTGTGTAAAAATGGTGGCTTCCTACGAAGCAATCCCATTTGGCAGATTCCACGCAAGGACTTTCCAGTGGGACCTACTGGAAAAATGGTTCGGGTCGCATCTTCAGATGCATCAGCGGATAACCCTGTCACCAAGGACAGGGGTATCCCTCCTGTGGTGGTTGCAGAGTGCTCATCTTCTAGAGGGCTGCAGATGCGGCATTCAGGACTGGGTCCTGGTGACCACGGATGCCAGTCTGCGAGGCTGGGGAGCAGTCACACAGGGAAGGAATATCCAGGGCTTATGGTCAAGCCTGGAGACATCACTTCACATAAATATCTGAAGCTAAGGGCCATTTACAATGCTCTAAGCTTAGCAAGACCTCTGCTTCAAGGTCAGCCGGTGTTGATCCAGTCGGACAACATTACGGCAGTCACCCGCGTAAACAGACAGGGTGCCACAAGAAGCAGGAGGGCAATGGCAGAAGCTGCAAGGATTCTTCGCTGGGCGGAAAACCATGTGATAGCACTGTCAACAGTATTCATTCCGGGAGTGGACAACTGGGAAGCAGATTTCCTCAGCACGACCTCCACCCGGGAGAGTGGGAACTTCACCCAGAAGTCCTCCACATGATTATAAACCGTTGGGAAAAACTCGACAGGTATTGCGCCAGGTCAAGGGACCCTCAGTCAATAGCTGTAAAGGCTCTGGTAACACCGTGGGTGTACCAATCAGTGTATGGGTTCCCTCCTCTGCCTCTCATACCCAAGGTACTGAGATTGATAAGATGGAGAGGAGTAAGCACTATATTCGTGGCTCCGGATTGGCCAAGAAGGACTTGGTAACCGGAACTTCAAGAGATGCTCACGGAGGATCCGTAGCCTCTACCTCTAAGAAGGGACCTGCTCCAGCAAGGACCCTGTCTGTTCCAAGACTTACCGCGGCTGCGTTTGACGGCATGGCGGTTGAACGCCGGATCCTGAAGGAAAAAGGCATTCCGGATGAAGTCATCCCTATCCTGATCAAAGCCAGGAAGGATGTAACCGCAAAACATTATCACCGCATTTGGCGAAAATATGTTGCGTGGTGCGAGGCCAGTAAGGCCCGACGGAGGAAATTCGACGATTCCTACATTTCCTGCAAACAGGAGTGTCTATGGGCCTGAAATTGGGGTCCATTAAGGTTCAAATTTCGGCTCTGTCAATTTTCTTCCAAAAAGAACTAGCTTCAGTCCCTGAAGTTCAGACGTTTGTAAAAGGGGTACTGCATATACAGTCTCCTTTGGTGCCTTCAGTGGCACCTTGGGATCTCAATGTAGTTTTTGGGTCCCAAAAGTCACATTGGTTTGACCCACTTAAATCTATGGAGTTAAAATATCTCACAGGAAAAGTGGTCACGCTGTTGGCTCTGGCCTGGGCCAGGCGCGTGTCAGAATTGGCGGCTTTATCCTGTAAAAGCCCTTATCTGATTTTCCATTCGGACAGGGTGGAATTGAGGACTCGTCCTCAGTTTCTCCCTAAGGTGGTTTCAGCGTCCACCTGAACCAACCTATTGTGGTGCCTGCGGCTACTAGGGACTTGGAGGACTCCAAGTTGCTAGACGTTGTCAAGGCCGGAAAATATATGTTTCCAGGACGGCTGGAGTCAGAAAATCTGACTCGCTGTTCATCCTGTATGCACCCAACAAGCTGGGTGCTCCTGCTTCTAAGCAGACGATTGCTCGTTGGATTTGTAGTACAATTCAGCTTGCACACTCTGTGGCAGGCCTGCCACAGCCAAAATCTGTTAAAGCCCATTCCACAAGGAAGGTGGGCTCATCTTGGGCGGCTGCCCGAGGGGTCTCGGCTTTACAACTTTGCCGAGCAGCTACTTGGTCAGGGGCAAACACGTTTGCTAAATTCTACAAATTTGATACCCTGGCTGAGGAGGACCTGGAGTTCTCTCATTCGGTGCTGCAGAGTCATCCGCACTCTCCCGCCCGTTTGGGAGCTTTGGTATAATCCCCATGGTCCTTACGGAGTCCCAGCATCCACTTAGGACGTCAGAGAAAATAAGAATTTACTTACCGATAATTCTATTTCTCGTAGTCCGTAGTGGATGCTGGGCGCCCATCCCAAGTGCGGATTGTCTGCAATACTTGTATATAGTTATTGTTACAATAACATCGGGTTTATTGTTGTGAGCCATCTTTCAGAGGCTCCTACGTTTTTATCATACTGTTAACTGGGTTCAGATCACAAGTTGTATGGTGTGATTGGTGTGGCTGGTATGAGTCTTACCCGGGATTCAAAATCCTTCCTTATTATGTACGCTCGTCCGGGCACAGTATCCTAACTGAGGCTTGGAGGAGGGTCATAGGGGGAGGAGCCAGTGCACACCACCTGATCCTAAAGCTTTACTTTTGTGCCCAGTCTCCTGCGGAGCCGCTATTCCCCATGGTCCTTACGGAGTCCCAGCATCCACTACGGACTACGAGAAATAGAATTATCGGTAAGTAAATTCTTATTTTAATAATCAAATAATATGTAATTGTTTGCCAACCTGCTCACAATTACCTAATAATATGGAAACCGTGTGCCCAATCTCATTTTATGATCTATTACCAAAAAATAAATAAATATCCCAGTTTCTTCTGCAGAAGAATCTAGTGTAATGAAAATCATGACTGAGACATAGCTATACCGGGATATACTTAATTTAGGGAGGACAGAATGGGAAGAATCGGAAAAGGGGTAGCAATGTATGTTAAAAAAAAAAAAAGCATAAATACTACCTTAACACAAAGTATTGAAGAAAAATCTGAGGCCCAATGGGTGATCATAGAAATGGGAGAAGTTGATTCTTTGTTTTGTCATGATAAACAGACCACTGGGTCAGGAAGAGGAACTGGACAAGCACTTATTCCAGGACAGCACTAAAATGGCATTAAAAGGAGAGGTAATCATGGGAGACTTTAATCTTCCTGATGTAAACTGGGAGGTATCGGTTGCTAGTTCCACTAGAAGTAGGAAAAATTTTGAATTCCTTACAGGAAGCGTCCCTCCACCAATTGACGAGGGAGCACACTTGGAAAGACGCTATATTAGACATAATGCTTCGTAGTGGAGACAGAATATCTGAGGTGAAAGTGGGGGAAACCTGGGATCCAGTGATCATCGAGCAGTATGTTTCAGCATAAAGACAGACTGACTCATCCCATACAAAAACTAGGTATTCGATTTTAGAAAGGCTTATTTTGTAGGGATGGGAAAATGTGTAAGTGATTCTTTGGCAGAGTTGAGAAACTTGAAAGGAGTGTAGGAGAAGTGAGAAAAATGAAAAAGTGCAATACTAAACGCAACAGACCTTTGTATCAACAGGGTTAGGAAAAATACAAGGAACAGGAAGTCAGTGTGGTTTGCGAAAGAAGTAGCAAGTAATGTGAAAGCAAAAAAAAATGGCTTTTAGGCAATATAGGCAGACTTAAAATAATGAAGATATCTTGTTAGACAGAAGGAGACTAAGAAGGTAATCAGATGTGCGAAGGCAGAAGCTGAGGAGAAAATGGCCCAGTCAGTGGGTAAAGGAGGCAAAACTTTTTTTAGGTGTATAAGCGAAAGGAGAAAAACAAAAGTCAGAAAAGTAAGACTAAAGCCAGAGCCTGGGAATCTTGTTGAGGGAGACAATGTGAAAGCAGATAATTATTTTTGCTCAATATTTACTATTGAAAGAGGGGGAGGGACCACAATTAAGTTGCAGGGATATTCATAAAAATTAAACAAGTACATTTACAGAGAAGGTCCTAACAAAACTCTCAAAACTGAAAGTGGATAAATCAATGGGGTCAAATGGGATACATCCAAGGATACTTAAAGAGCTTAAAGGTGTGATGGTAGCACCATTAATATAATTATTCAACTAGTCACTAGCTATAGGAGTAATTCCAGAGGACTGGAAAAGAGCAAATGTAGTCCCACTGTTAAAAAGTGAAAGCAAAGAAGAGACCAGCAACTACCGACCAGTGAGCCTTAAAGCACTAGTAGATTATCTCAAATTTAGCAATTTACAGGATCCCAAATGGCATGGATTCACTGGAGGGGAGATCATGTCAAACAAACCTTATTGATTTTTTGACTGGTTAATTAAAGTAATAGATCAAGGTGGGGCCATAGATATAGCTTATGTAGACTTGAGTAAGGCTTTTGAACCTTTCCCACATTGCAGACTGCTAAATAAACTCGAAAGCAGTGGATTGGGTACTAAAATGGTTGAATGGATAAGATCTAGGTTGCAGGATAGAAAACTGTTGTAGTAAATGGAGTGCGTTCACAGGACCCCAGGGATCTGTACTTGGCCCAGTACTTTTTGGTATCTTTATTGGTGACATTGTAAATGGCATTAAAGGGAAAGTAAGCCTTTTTGCAGATGACAAAGGTATGCAACAGGGTAAGACACACCAGAGGGGTAAAACAAATGATTGATTAATATATAGATAGACTAGAGGAATGGTCAATAGTGTGGCAATTACTGTGTAATGCCTAAAAAATGCAAAATCATGCACTTGGGTTTCAAAAATCACTATACTGAAAACTACTGAGGGAGGAAAGGGATCTAGGAGTCACTATTTCAGGTGCCTTTAACCACTTGCCTGGCATGGTTGCACCTGCAAGTGCTTTATCTGACCTGGTCGCACAGGATGCGACCAGTCAGATAAACTGTGTTGGCAGGGAAGGGAAACTTCCCTCTGCTGCTGCTGTCAGAGGGACCAGAAGGTCCCTGTACCCTCCCCCTGTGTCTGCCATGCTGCCCATCATTGCTGATCGGTCAGCATGGCAGGATCTCCCACCCCTAGTGGCTGCAGACAATAGCAGCTGCTGGGGAGTATAAATTAACCACCCAAGCCACCCCTGTATACCTGGAGGCTGTCCGGGATCTAAAAAGTAAAGTTGCGAGGTTACTGATGGTCGCAATGTTCCCGATCAATGTTTGCAAAAAATGTAAAACCATTTTACAAAAATCAAAACATGTATATATATATTTCTGCTGCGGGGTACACTGGGCTCCAAAGGGGATAACATCGGGGGGGGGGGGGGGGGGGTAGTAGAGTAGGATCTTGATCCGAGGCACCAACAGGCTCAAAGCTTTGACTGTTCCCAAAATGCATAGCGCTGGCTACTCTATAACCCCGCCTCCATGCACAGGAGCTCCAGTTTTGTAGTTGGTGCCATGCAGTAAGCAGGCATATAACAGGAGAGCTTTTCTAAGTGAAGATAGAAGACTTCAAGGGCTGCAGTTGTGATAGATGTCAGTCTGACATCTCCTGCAGCAGCTCCATCATCTCCCGCGCCCTGGTTGCCGAGTACTTACAGCGGAGTCTCGGTTTGCTCCCCGTTAGTCACACACTCGCCGCAGTTCTCCTGGATCGCGTGGCTGCACTCAGGGAGGAAGTAAGTGGGTCCCCTAGGCGGGTCCCACTGAAATCGCAGTCCGTCGCGGCCAGTGGGGCGTGCTGGCGTGGACACTCTGGTCGAGCAGGGACTCCACTAAACCACCAGGGCAAGGGCACAGGTCGTTTTTTTCCTCATAAAAAACATTTTTATTATAGCCCATAGTACCAGTGGTGAGGTCCAGCAGGGGGATAAGGCTTGGACCTGTAGCCCCTCCCCCAGCCCCAGGGCGCCATATACAGTAATGTTCCCGCCCTGGAGCTGCAGATATTTCTCTCCCTCACTCCCACTCAGTGTTTGGACGCCATTACACAGAGCAACACTGTTCCTGGGACTGTTTGGGCAAATCCTCCTTTGTAAAGCCGCCTGCATGTCAGCGCTGTGCATTTTACAAGACACTTAAGTATTCTACATGTCTGTTGACAGTGTTAGTTAAGAAACAGTGCATTTGGTCAGGGTTATATAGTACAAGTACCCTGTGATATACATCCAGTCTTTACTGTGCATTGATATATCTACTAATTATATAGCTATACTGAGTATTACTTTGTATTGCTAGTCCAGTGCAGTTTTATTGCGTGTCATAATTTCTGCATTGTACATTGTGACTATATGTGTGTGCATGTAGCTGCTGTGTGACCTCCATTTCGTGTGTCTCAGATTGCTATCCCTATAGTCTATGACCTGAGGGGGCTCAGTGCATCAGGTTTATTATCTGATATAGGTGTCTCACAAGATATACTCATTATGTATGTTTCTTTGTGATCTTTAGTCACCATATACCTCTTGAATTCCCTGTTTGCGGAATATATAAGCTGCACAGGGGGTGCTTGTCAGGTTTACTGCTGCTGATATTGTACTGTGTTGCCTGAGATTGTGCTTTTGGCTATGTCAGCTACAGGGGGCAACAGAGCTGGAGCTGATCCCACAGTGTGTGGAGGTGACACTGCAGGCATGTTTGAGAATAACTTGGCAGCTGAGAGTTCAGGTTCTGGGGGTTCCCTATCCCCCAGTGGAATAGTGGCAACGGGGGTACAAAATGACCCACCTTGGGCTACATTTTCCTCGTTATTAACTACGCTTGTAACTAAACTTACGCCCCCTATGGGACCTCCTGTGCCGGTACAACCAATTATGGTCCCTGCAGTTAATCGGCCCTGGGCAGATCAAATCTCCAGTCAGTTACAGCAATTAAACCAGTCACTGACTAAAAAGAAATCTGACTCTCGCCCGCCTAAGATCAAGGGGTCATCTAAACGGGCCATCACTTCCTCAGTCTACCACTGTCCCAGACACCTCATCTGATGAGGATGGTGTTTATACTGACCCCTCAGATTCTGATCCTGATAGTTCTGATGGGGAGGCAGGTAGATGTTCCTGACTTGTTGGAGGCGATCAGGATGATTCTTCAGATCACTGATGACGCAGAGCCTGATGCCGTTCCTAAGACACCGGACAGGTTCAAACAAGTTTTGCCTCACACTGACCACTTAGTGGACATACGTCAAGAATTCCGGGAAACTCCAGGTAAGAAAGTCACACCTCACAAAAACATGCTGGCTCGCTATCCTCTTGCTGCGGAGCTAAGTAAAAATTGGGAAACACCCCCGCCAGTGGATTCACAAGTGGCGCTGCTGGTAGTATCCTTAGCTCTGCCTGTGACTACCATCACATCTCTGAAGGAACCTACTGATAAGCATGTGGAGGGTTGTTTGAAGGCAATATACACCCTAACTGGTGCTGCGCATAGGCCCACTATTGCAGCAACTTGGGCTGCAGAGGCCATTGAGGCGTGGGCCCAGGAGTTGGCGGCAGAGTTGCCTTCCAATGCTTCTGATCACGCTAGACAATGCCTATCGTATATTGTCACAGCTTCACATTATGTGGAGGCTTCTGATGCCGGTATTCTGGCGGCCAAGGCTTCTACTGCATCTAGTCCTGGTCTGTTGATCTGGACTCCAAGAAAACCCTGGAGGTGTACTCCCTTTTAAGGGAAACATTGTTTTTGGAGAAGACCTCAACAAGATAGTGGTTGACTTAGCATCTGCTAAAACGGCATGTCTGCCTAGTACTGCTCCTTTGGCGCCGAAGGCTAAGCACTACTTCTTGTTCCTTTTCGTCTTCCGGGAAAAGCAAAAGGTCAGGCGTACCCGAAACACGGTCGCACTTCCAAACCTACTAAGCCCAAACCCAAACGGCCTTGGCTGCCCGTCAGCCTGCTTCCAAAACTGACAAGCCTGCCGCATGACGGGGCGGGCCTCCCCCTGGGAGATCCCAGGGTCGGGGGCCGACTTCTAGTGTTTACCCAGGAATGGTTGAAGACCACTTCCGATGCCTGGGTACGGGAAGTCGTCACTCGAGGTTACGCCGTATCCTTCAAGAAACGTCCCCTCAGCGATTTTGCCTGACAGACGTCCCTTCGGATCAGGTGAGGGCAAACACACTTCATTCGGTAGTACAGTCCCTCCTGGACACAGGAGTGGTAGTACAAGTGCCTCTGGCTCAGAGAGGCAAGGGGTACTATTCATCGCTGTTCCTAGTCCCAAAACCGAATGGGTCTTTCCGGACCATTCTCAACCTCAAGTCCTTGAACAAATTTGTCAAGGTTTCCAAGTTTCGTATGGAAACCCTTCGCTCTATTATTCTTGCCTTGGAACCTGGGGATTATATGGTCTCCCTGGACATACAGGATGCTTACCTGCATATTCCTATTGCAATGTCGTATCAGCAGTACCTGAGGTTTGCTGTTGGCAACCTCCATTACCAATTTCGGGCGTTATCTTTCGGTTTGACCATGGCTCCGCAAGTCTTCACCAAGGTCATGGCGGTAATGACGGCTATACTCCGCCGTCAAGGGGTTAAGATCCTACCGTATATTGACGAATTGTTGATCCTGGCAAATTCCCCAGAAGTTCTCCTACGCCATCTGGATCTGACTATCCAGTTTCTGCAAGCCCACGGGTGGCTCATCAACTGGAAGAAATCTTCCCTGGTCCCTGCGCGCAGTGCATGGTGCACCTGGGAGCGTTGTTGGACACCCGCAACCATCGGTTGTTCTTGTCTCATGTGAAGGTCCTGAAGCTTCAGGACAAGATGCTATACTTCCTATCTCGTATGCAAGTGTCAATACATTTGGCGATGCAAGTGCTAGGTCTGCTTTCGACATGGTGGAGTACGCTCAATTCCATTCCCGCCCTCTGCAGAAACTGATTCTTGCCAAATGGGACGGCCTGACTCACCGCATCAGGTCTCACATGATCTCCTTGTCTCCGGAGGTCCGTCTGTCACTGAGCTTGTGGCTACAGGACCGACGTTTGAGTGGGGGTCGTCCCTTCTGGATCTCCAACTGGGTCCTTCTGACAACGGATGCCAGTCTGAGAGGCTGGGGTGCGGTGTTGGAGCAACACTCCCTTCAGGGTCGATGGACCAAGGAGGAGTCTCTCCTCCCAATAAATATTCTGGAACTGCAGGCAGTCTTCAACATGCTGAACCTGGCCCAGCATCTAATTCAGAACAGACCTGTTCAGGTACAGTCTGACAACGCCACCACAGTGGCGTACATAAATCTTTAAGGCAGCACTCTGAGCCGCATGGCAATAAGGGAAGTATCAAGGATTCTTCAATGGGCAGAGCGCCATCTACCAGCTATATCGGCGGTGTTCATTCCAGGGGTCCTCAACTGGGAAGCGGACTTTCTCAGTCAGGACGTGCACGTCGGGGACTGGAGCCTCCATCCAGAAGTATTTCAACTCCTCGTGGGCAAGTGGGGCGCTCCGCATGTAGATCTGATGGCGTCTCGACACAACCACAAGGTTCCGGTCTTCGGAACAAGAGCAAGGGATCCTCAAGCAGCGTTCGAGAACGCACTGGCAATCCCGTGGAACTTTCGGGTGCAATATATGTTCCCTCCAGTGTCTCTACTACCCAGAGTGATAAGGAAGTTCAAACAAGAAGGGGGCATAATTCTTCTGATTGCCCCCGCGTGGCCCAGGCTGCATTGGTTCTCAGACCTCCAGGGCCTCTCGCTAGGGTGTCCCCTTCTACTTCCACAACGACCAGACCTCCTCGTTCAGGGCCCTTGTGTCTACCATGATCTGGGCCGACTGGCTTTGACGGCATGGCTCTTGAAGCTTCCGTACTGAGGGCCAAAGGTTTTTTTTGCACGCGGCCATTCAAACTATGTTGAAGGCCCGTAAGCCGGCTTCTGCTTGGATTTACCATATCGTCTGGAATTCTTACTTTGCTTGGTGCGCAAATAACAATCATGATGCTTACAAGTTTAGTACAGCCAAACTTTTGGCTTTTCTACAGCAAGGCCTGGACTTGGGTCTTTGTCTAGCCTCCCTCAAGGTTCATACTTCTGCCTTGTTGGTATGGTTTCAGAGAAAAATTGCATCTCTACCTGATGTTCATACCTTCACTCAGGGTGTGTTGCGCATTCAGCCTCCTTATGTTCCACCTGTGGCCCCTTGGGATTTGTCGGTGGTCTTGGAGGCCTTGCAAGAATTTCCATTTGAACCTCTTGCATCCGCGGATCTTAAGTGGCTTTCCCTTAAAGTCTTGCTTCTGCTAGCCATTGCCTCTGCTAGACGCGTTTCAGACCAGGGTTTCTTTATCCTGTAAGTCCCCCTATCTGATTTTTCACTGTGATCAAGCAGTTCTTAGAACACGCCCTGGTTACCTAGCTATGGCGGTGTCTTCATTCCACCTTAACCAGGAGATTGTGGTTCCTGCCTTTAATTCTCCAGAGTTGTCTTCTGGAGAGCGGTCTTTGGATGTGTGGCACAGGCTCTCCGTATCTATGTGAAGAGAACTGCTTCCATTCAGAAGACTGAATCTCTTCATACTGTTTGGTTTTCACAAACGTGGCTGGCCTGCTAATAAGCAGACCTTGGCCAGATGGATTAGAATGGTGATTGCACATGCTTATGTACAGGCTGGTCTTCCAGCTCCTGCTACCATTAAGGCCCATTCTACTCGGTCTGTTGGACCTTCTTGGGCGGCCCGTCGTGGTGCGACCCTTGAACAATTGTGCAAGGTGGCTACGTGGTCCTCAGTGAACACGTTCATAAGGTTCTATGCCTTCGATACTTCCGCCTCCCAGGATGCTTCCTTTGGACGCTGGGTTCTTGTGCCCGCTACAGTACAATGTCGCGGGCACAAGGGGAACTGCTTTAGGACATCCCTGATGTTATTCCCTGTGGAGCCCAGTGTACCCCGCTGCAGAAATTTAGATTTATGGTAAGAACTTACCGTTGTTAAATCTTTCTGTGAGGGTACACTGGGCTCCACAGGGCGCCCACCCTGACACACTTAGATTCTTTGGGTTGGTATGGCATTAGCTGCTGACACCCTCTCCTGTCTTGAGTGTGTGGTGTATGTGGCTACTAACGATTGTCGTCTCTTACCTGCTACTGCATTGGACTGGCTAACAAAAACTGAGCTGTGCACGGAGGCGGGGTTATAGAGGAGGTGGCGCTATGCATCTTGGGAACAGTCAAAGCTTTGAGTCTGGTGTCTCGGATCATGATCCTACTCTACTCCCCCCCGATGTTCCCTGTGGAGCCCAGTATACCTCGCAGAAAGATTTAACAATGGAAAGTTCTTACCATAAATCTCGTTTTTTTTTTAAACTAAAATCATTTTGGATAGGGTTAAATTTATGTTCTTCACCTAATTCACTCATTAAAAAACCCGGAGCGTTTTTTTTTTTTTTTTTTTGGGGGGGGGGGGGACGTCCGTTAAGTGGTTAAAGGCAGGTAAGCAATGTAACAAAGCAATGAGGAAGACTAGTCAGATGCTTGTTTGCATAGGGAAAGGAATCCGCAGCAAAAAGAAAGACGTAATAATGCTACTGTATAGGTCATTGGTACGGCCTCATCTAGAACACTGTGTTCAATTCTGGGAGGCCATATCTTCAGAAGAATATTAATACATTAGAGATTACAAAGAAAGGAAACTAAAATGGGGCATGGCCTACATAACAAAACGTACCTGGAAAAACCAAAATAAAAGTCTCTATGTATATTTTGGAGCAGAGAAGGGAAAGTGGAGACGAGATTCATAGATTTGAAAGTTTCTAAGGTTTTAACAAAGTCCAGGAGGGAAACATTCTTAAAGGAAGAGAAGTATTAGAATATGGACATGCACAAAGACTAGAGGATGGTAGGTTCAGGGGAAATATGAGGAAAAATTGCTTTACAGAAAGAGTAGTGGACAAGTGGATAAGCCTCCCATCAGAGGTGGTTGAGGATAAAGCAGTAGAGCAATTTAAACATACTTGGGATAGACATAGGATATCCTTACATAGAAATAAGGATCATATAAGGTTTGTGGTAACTATGGTTAAAAAGAAAAGGGGGGGGGGGCTGTATGGACCAAGTGGTTCTTATCTGCCATCAAATTCTGTGTTTGCTTATTCTAACATAACCATTATTGTGAAGTCATACACATTACAATAGTAAATTTTAGGTGAACAATTTACTATAAATACTGACAGCAGACGTACTTAAAAGTATAGATGTGACCTGGCAGGTAACACATGGTGTTGCAAAAAGAAGTGTGCTGGGGAAATAGCTAATGGTTTTTTAATAATATATTTGTGTAATGAAATAATAGGATTTTAATACCTACCGGTAAATCCTTTTCTATGAGTCTGTAGAGGATGTTGGGGACATCAAAAAACATGGGGTATAGACGGGATCCGCAGGAGACATGGGCACTTTAAGACTTTCAAAGGGGCGTGACCTGGCTCCTCCCTCTATATCCCTCCCCAGACTCAGTTTGGAACTGTGCCCGGAGAGACGGACATTTTGAGGAAAGGAATTCACAAACAAGGTGAGCATTATACCAGCTCACGCCATAAACATGCCGAATAACATGGCATTCAACTGAACACATGCCAACGGACATAAACAAAATTCAGCAACAAGCTGAAGAAACCATCACACAACCTGTGTGTAACCAGAACTGAACTGCAGATACAGTACGCACTGGGATGGGCGCCCAACATCCTCTACGGACTCATAGAAAAGGATTTACCGGTAGGTATTAAAATCCTATTTATTTCGTCCTAGAGGATGTTGGGGGCACCATGGGGTTTATACCAAAGCTCTATAGCGGGCGGGAGAGTGCGGATGACTCTGCAGCACCAATTGACCAAACTTAAGGTCCTCATCGGCGAAGGTATCAAACTTGTAAAATTTAGCAAACGTGTTTGACCCCGACCAAGTAGCAGCTCGGCAAAGTTGCAATGCCGAGACACCTCGGGCAGCCGCCCAGGACGAGCCCACCTTCCTAGTGGAATGGGCCTTCACCGATTTCGGCAACGGCAAACCTGCCGTGGAATGAGCCTGCTGAATCTTTGACTTATCCGGCGGGCAATGGTCTGCTTGGAAGCAGGACACCCAATCTTACTGGGAGCATACAGGACAAACAGAGACTGTTTTCCTAACTGGAGCCGTTCTGGCGACATACATTTTCAAAGCTCTGACCACATCTAGAGACTTTTCCTCAGCCAAAGCGCCAGTAGCTACTGGCACCACAATAGGTTGGTTAATATGAAAAGAGGAAACCACCTTCGGCAGAAATTGTTGCAGAGTTCTCAACTCTGCTCTATCTTCATGGAAGATCAAATAAGGGCTCTTGTGAGACAAGGCCGCTAACTCAGACACCCGCCTTGCGGATGCCAATGCCAACAAAATGACAACCTTCCAAGTGAGGAATTTCAATTCCACTTTACGTAAAGGTTCAAACCAATGTGATTGAAGGAATGTCAATACCACATTAAGGTGCCACAGGGGGGCACAAAGGGAGGTTGTATGTGCAGGACTCCTTTTACAAAGGTCTGCACCTCAGGAAGTGAGGCCAATTGTTTCTGAAAGGAAAATTGAAAAGACAGAAATCTGCACCTTAATGGAGCCTAATTTAAGGCCCGCATCCACTCCATTTTGTAGAAAATGGAGAAACCGTCCAAGGTCAAACTTCTCCACAGGAGCTTTCTTGGACTCGCACCAGGAAACATATTTCCTCCAAATACGGTGATAGTGCTTTGACGTCACACCCTTCCTAGCAAGAATAAGGGTAGAGATTATTTCACTGGGAATACCCTTTCGGCCTAAAATCTGGCGTTCAACCGCCATGCTGTCAAACGTAGCCGCTGTAATTCCTGATAGACGAACGGCCCCTGTCGTAGCAGATCCTCACGAAGAGGAAGAGGCCAGGGATCTTCGACCAGTAACGCCTGAAGATCCGGGTACCAAATTCTCCTTGGCCAGTCTGGAACTATAAGGAGCGCTGGAATCTTCATTTTTCTTAGAATTCTCAGAACCTTTGGGATGAGAGGAAACTGAGGGAAAATGTCCCTGGACCTGGAACAATACTTCAGAAGTTTTCTGTTGAGGCGAGACGCCATCATGTCTATGTGGGGAACCCCCCAAAGACTTGTCACTAGTGTGAAGACCTCTTGATGGAGGCTCCACTCTCCTGGATGTAGATCGTGTCTACTGAGGAAGTCTGCTTCCCAGTTGTCCACCCCCGGAAGGAATATTGCTGACAGAGCGCTTGTATGTGTCTCTGCCCAGCGGAGAATCTTTGTGGCTTCTGCCATGGCTGTCCTGCTCTTTGTGCCGCCTTGGCGGTTTATGTATGCTACTGCTGTCACATTGTCCGATTGGATCAGGACAGGCCGGTTTCGAAGAAGATGCTCCGCTTTCAGAAGGCCGTTGTAAATGGCCCTTAGCTCCAGAACGTTTATGTGAAGATGAGTCTCTGGACCTGACCATCTTCCTTGGAAGGTCACCCCTTGTGTGACTGCTCCCCAACCTCGGAGACTTGCATCCGTGGTCACTAGGATCCTGTCCTGGCTCCCGAACCTGCGTCCCTCTAAGAGGTGAGAGCTGTGGAGCCACCACAGGAGTGAGATTCTGGTGTTGGGAGATAGAATTATTCTCCGGTGAATATGAAGGTGGGATCCGGACTACTTGTCCAACAGGTCCCCCTGAAACACTCTGGCATGGAACCTCCCAAACTGGAGGGCTTCGTATGCCGCTACCATCTTCCCCAGCAACCGAATGCATTGATGAATGGAGACTGTTGTTGGTTTCAGAATGAGTTTTACCAAACTCTGAATTTCCAGAGCTTTCTCCATAGGGAGGAACACTCTCTGCTGGACCGTGTCCAGAATCCTACCTTAAAACGCCAACCGGGTTGTTGGGATTAACTGTGATTTCGGCAAGTTTGAGAGCCAGCCGTGCTGTTGCAGAATCGATAGGGACAGTGCAATGTCCTGTACCAACTTGTCTTTGGATCTCGCCTTTATCAGGAGATCGTCCAAGTATGGGATAATTGTAACTCCTCGCTTGCGGAGGAGAACCATTATCTCTACCATGACTTTTGTGAAAATCCTCGGAGCCGTGGACAGGCCAAAAGGCAACGTCTGAAACTGGTAATGAGTATCCTGGATTGCAAACCTGAGGTACCTTTGATGAGGGGGATAGATGGGGACATGAAGGTATGCATCCTTTATGTCCAAAGATACCATGAATTCCCCCTCCTCCAGACTGGAGATCACCGCTCTGAGAGACTCCATCTTGAATTTGAATTTCTTCAGGAAAAAAATTAGAGATTTCAGGTTGAGGATTGGTCTTACCGAGCCATCCGGCTTTGGTACCACAAACAGGCTTGAATAAAAGCCCTCCCCTTGCTGTGCCAGGGGAATCGGGACCACAACCTGATTTTAACACAATTTTTGTATTGCTCCACAGACTAGAACTCTGTCTGGAAGCGAAGCTGGTAAGGTTGATTTGAAAAAACGGCGAGGGGGGAACGTCTTGAAACTCCAGTTTGTGCCCTTGTGTCACAATTTGCAACACCCAAGGGCCTAGGTCCGAACGAACCCAGACCTGACTGAAGAGCTTTAGACGTGCCCCCACCGGTGCGGTCTCCTGTAGGGGAGACCCGGCGTCATGCGGTGGATTTGGCAGAAGCCGAGGAGGACTTCTGCTCCTGGGAACCCGAGGAGGTGGGTGTTCTCTTGCCCCTTCCTCTACCTCTGGTAGCAAGGAAGAAATTTCCTCGGCCTCTTTTATACTTGTTGGGCCGAAAGGACTGCATTTGATAGTGTGGTTTCTTTTATTGCGCAGGAACATAAGGTAAATAGGTTGACTTACCCGCGGTGGCCGCCGATACCAAATCAGTAAGGCCAACCCTAAGAAATTAATCTCCATTAAATGGAAGGGACTCCATATTTTTCTTGGAATCGGCGTCAGCATTCCACTGGTGAGTCCAAAGCGCTCGCCTAGCCGCAACTGACATAGCATTAGCCTTAGCACACAGGAGGCCAGCATCTCTTGCGCAGCCTCTTTCAAGTACGCAGCTGCGTCCCTGATATAACCAAGCGTCACTAGGATGCTATACCTATCAAGATTATCCAAATCAGAAGACAAACTTTCAGCCCATTTTTCAATAGCGCTACTTACCCACGCTGAGGCCTAAGCTGCGTCCCCGTGGTTGTAAAAATAGCTTTCAAAGTAGCCTCCTGCTTACGATCAGACGGCTCCTTAAGGGTCGTCCACCGAGCCGCTGAGGGCTACCTGTTTAGACAAGCGCGCTAGGGCCTTGTCAACTGTGGGTGGTGTTTCCCACTTTTCCCTATCAGCCGCTTTAAAGGGGTACGCCACCTTGATCCGGTTGGGAATTAGAATTTTTTTATCAGGGTTGTTCCAAATGCCATCGAAGGGGTCATTTAGTTCAAAACATGGAGGAAAAGCAACTGAGCGTCTCTTTTTCTTGTAAATAAGGACCCTCGTTTCAGGTGTAATAGGGTCCTCATCAATATGTAATGTCTTTAACAGCTACAATCATATACTGGATACTCTTAGCTGGATTTGAGATTCAGACTGATCAAACTTTTTTGATTTAAAACGACATTAGCATTTGAAGCATTCAAAGTAGATAACCAGTCAGCAGTTGGCGGTGCCGACAGGGCCACCCCCAAAACATTTGGTGTCCCCAATAAATTATCACCCTGAGAGGAATAATCTGTCTCGGACATGTCGTCCACTGAAAACAACACCCAAATCAAAGCCTGTCAGGGAACACAAAGGGAAAAAGCCAGCTCACACCCCAGCGCCAAAATGCAGGTCTGAAAACACCTTCAAGTGCCCCAGAGCTGCAGCGCTATATTTGTCTATTAATTCTGCCCCCCTCGTTTTCTTATGCCCCTGGTACTTGTGAGGAAGGACCAGCGCTGCTTGTGTGGAGGAGGAAATGGCGCCGAGTGAGCAGTGAGCCTGTTTACCCTGGCGGGGGACTGTGCCTAGGCACTTTTAGTCCCACTAGCCAGCTTTTCTGAGGTAAATGGGCGCCCCCCCAGCGCCCTGCACCCAGCGGTGTGTACTGTATGGGAGCCCGGCGCGCACTGTGCACTCGCTGGGCGGTACCTCTGTAATGCCGTCTTAGTGAAGAGAAGTCTTCTTTTCTTCTACATACCTGACTTCTGGCTCTGAAAGGGGGTGACGGCAGGCTGTGGGAGCGAGCATCCGAGAGTACCCGGCGTTCATCTCCGCTCAGGTGCGGAGGCATCCTGTCAGCAGCAGCAGAGCCCTGAAACTCATTAGAAGTGGGTCTAGACTGCTCTCCCCTCAGTCCCACGAAGCAGGGAGGCTGTAGAGAAACTCCGTAGAGCTCCCCCGAGTGCCTCCGTCTCGCAGGGCACATTTTCTAAACTGAGTCTGGGAGGGATATAGAGGGAGGAGCCAGGTCACGTCCCTTTGAAAGTCTTAAAGTGCCCATGTCTCCTGCGGATCCCGTCTATACCCCATGGTTCTTTTGGTGTCCCCAACATCCTCTAGGACGAAATCGAAAAATTACTAGTAAGTACGGAAGCATGTGCACTTCCAATATATAGTAAGGTGCAATGCTGAATTATTTCTAAATACTTTTCCCCTCTGCTCACATGTATAATGCTTAGCATCATACACACATTTGTACTTTGCTTTACTGCAGCTACAGACAAGTCCAATTCATGCAGGCACTGGTAAACAGACATATGTGTGCACACTATACACGTCTCATGCACCAACGCAATGACAGTGTTAACCAGAACTGAGGATTTCAGGTCCATGGAGGAGTGGCAGAGTAAAAATAAGAGACGATGAGAAGAGTGGCATGAGGGTAATGTGGCTGAAAACAAGAATGAGTACAAATAATTGTGGGTATGTGATATAAGTGTAAAAAACAATGCTACTGTTTTAGAAGGCACGTTGGTAGAGGAGAATATTGAGTATAAGGAGAGAGATTGGCAATTGATATGGAAAGAGAAAAAGCCCCAGGCACCACTGGGGGCATCTGCTAGTATATAGTATATGTGTGGCTATATAGATATCTCCATAGGTGTTCTAATCAGAACAACATGGTAAGTTTTATTTCAGCAGCACAAAGCATGGTAAGTTCCACATTAAAATTATAGTGTTAGTGTATGTTGTTTTTTTTAATATCTATCTTCAGGGTCCATAGTCTCCACAGGGTTAACCTTGTGGTATGCTTAGTGGAGACCAGGATTCAGGCAGTGAACAGCAAAGCTTTGAGCCTCCCAGGATGCACTGCGTCCCTCTCACCTCCTACCCCACCCACAGCTTGAGCTCTAGTTTTGTGCCAGCAGGAGCTTGTCACAGTTGAACAGTGGGGCCGCATGATGCAACCCAAGCTTAACATTTTTTATTTTTTTTACTTTTAACTGAGCATGCAGTGCTCCATCACCCCATGCCGGCGCCACAACACTAGCCATGGCTCGATGACTTCAGCAAGATTCTGACACCTGATAAAAAGGGTACATGGGCACCCCGGATTGCAATCGGACTCATTGGGGACAGGTAGAGTGGGTTCCCGCTTTTGAGATCTGCAATCACAGCAGTCCGAAACTGCTGGTCCTGGGAGATGGACTGGCGGTGCTGGCGTGGACCCAGACCATTGTGTGACCTTGAGCTTCACTAGACCTCCGGGGCTTACTTTACTACCGCTGAGAGACACTTGCTATAAGGACAGGGAACCAGTGGTGGATGTCAGCAAGGGGAGGTCTTCCTGTCCCCTGCTGCTCCTTCACCCTCCTTCCTCACAGAGATGCTGGGCAGCCATTACAAGAGCTATGCATGTCTTCAGGAACGCTGGGTTTGATCCCCCTGTATACCTCTCCCTGGAGTCGGGTTCTACAATGCGCTGCTTCCTACCTTCTCTAATAGCTGGCTAGTTGATATCCATGCCCACTGCAGCTAAATTGTATTATCTGCATTGCATGTGACTTATGCTAGTTCTGCTGTTTGTACTACTCTCTCTGTCCATTATATTGCTTCACCTGTACCTTTCTTGCTACAGTAAACCTTAGATACTGATGTGTACAGGGTTTACTTTGCCACACATTGCAAATAATTGTATTTGTGAAAGCTCATACTATTTTTAGTTATACACTGCACATTACCATATTGTGTGTGTGCTCTCCTTGCAGTTATGTCTAACAAAGTCAAGGCAGCTAAGCAGACCGGGGCCCCTACTCTAGTGTCATGTAGGACCTAAACCTCAGAGGTTTACCTCAGGATTTATTACAATATGGTCAGTGCACCTCTTGTTTTGTGCCCCTGGGTCCATCGGCTCCCCCAGTGCCAGCACAGGCGCCTCCATGCCTTTTTTTCTAACCTGCTGGCAAAAATTGCTAACCATATTGCAGCCCCCCATCTGTGACCCCCTCTATGGGTCTCTTACAGCCTGTTAGCCCCACCTGTCCCTCCTCCCTTGTTGGATGTGTTCTCTATACAGAATCTGGCTGCTTCATTGGCTGCGTTTCAAAACATTGCATGGCCAGGTGACACTACCTACACCTGCCAATAAGCGTACTGTTCCATCTTCACAGTCTGTCACTCCTATTCTGAGGAATCTTCTGCACCAGATCAGGCTGGTGTCTGATGCAGAGTCCCCCTCTGGGATGAAGAGGTGCAGTAAAAATTGAATGTGCCTGCTTTAATTAGGAAGGTTACATTCTCACTCCAGCTTGAGGATACTGAACCAGCCCCAAAAGCTAAAGATCCTGTGTGTAAACTACAGAACGTTGTAGTTGTTGAGTTTCTATACAGATCATTTATCTGATGCTATGAATGAGGCATGAAAAACTCCTACCAAGAAGTTGTATGGTACCTAAAAGGCTAAGCTCCTTTTATCCGTTACCCATGGCTGATTGTACAAAATGGGAAAATCCACCTGTGGATTCTCATGTGACGGGTTTAATTAAAAGTTCCATTCTTCTGATTCCAACAGCATCCTCCCTAAAGGACCGTCCAGATAGGCAATTTGACACGTATCTTAAATCTATGTATTTACTTGGAGGAGTCACAACCAGACCTGCTACAGCTACGGCCTGGGTAGCTAATGCAATTGAAAACTGGGTGGATGCCCTTGAAAATTGTTTTCCTTCGGAGGCAACCAAGGAACAATTGTCAATTGCAAACATAAGAGGTGCCACCTTCTACATTGCACTACTGTCCTCTAAGGCTGTGGCGGCTTCGTTCCTGGAAGGCGGACCCTGATGCTAAGAAAGCCCTGGAAGCACTTCCATACACAGGCAAAAAAAGTGCCAGAATTGGATAAGATTGTAAATAACCTATCAATGTCTAAAAAAATCTTGCCTGCCCTCAGTATGTTCTATGTGGCTTTGGACTACGTCCTTTCGCCCCCAGGGCAAGGCCAGAGGTCAGACCTTCCCTAGACAGTCTTACCCCCCCCAAGGCTTGGGCTGTTAGATGCCTAACTACCAAGCAGGAGGATAAACCCTCTGCTTGATGGGGCGGGGCCTTCCCTGGGGGGCCGACTTCTTCAGTTAGTCCATGCATCGTGTCAGATCACAATGGACACCTGGATTCAAGAAGTGGTCTCTCCGGGGTACGCTCTCCTTCCTGAAGCGTACTCCCAGATGTTAATTTCCTACCAGTCCACCAGCAGACCTCAGCAAGGCCAAGGCGCTGAAGACTATCTTTCACTCCTTACTGCAATTAGGGGTGATTATTCCTGTCCCCATGCTTCAACAGTGCCATGGGTTCTATTCACTCTTTTTGGTTCAGAAACCCAATGGGTCTCATCATCCTATCCTCAATCTAAAATGACTGAACAAATATCTCAAGGTGCCCAGGTTTTGAATGGAAACTCTTTGTTCCATTGTCCTGGCTATGCGACCTGTGGATTTTATGGTCTCCCTGGATATACAAGACATTCTTCAGGGGTCCTCCATCATCAACTCCAGGTAACAATGTCATTCCTTCAGAGTCAGGGATGGCTGATCAACCTGGCCAAGTACTTTCTCATCCTGTCTCAGAGGATGCTCCAGCTCGGAGCTCTGCTAGGTGCTCAAGTGCAATGCATCTTCTTCTGGACAAGATTGCGGAATTACAATAGTGCATTCACAACCTACTGTACAGTCGCAGAGTCTCTATTCACTCGGAAATGCAGACCCCGGGCTCCATGGTATCTGCTTTTGACATGGTGGAATACGCACAATTCCACTACAGGCGTCTCTAACACCTACTCGCCAGGTGGAATGGGGACAACCCAAGTAGATCAAATCTCAAACTATGGTTCTACCTCAGAATGTCTGGATGTTCCTCTCCTGGTAGCTACAAACTTCCAACCTGGGCTAGGGTCACCCGTTCTGGATTCCACTCTTGGTTCTTCTCACCACTGATGCCAGCCTCCGCTGGGGAGCTGTCACTCCTTTCAGGGTCACTAGTCCCTAACAAAGATCTTACGATCAACGTGCTGGATCTTCTGCCATGACCCTCACGGCTTTCCCGTCCAAGTACAGTCACATAATGCAACAGCAGTGGCTTATATAAGTCAGCAGGGGGCACTCGCAGTGCCGCCGCGATGCAGAAAGTTGCTCAGATTCTTACCAGGGCAGAACTCCACCTTCCAGCCATCTCCATCCCGGGGGTCTTCAACTGGGAAGCAGATTTGCTCTGTTGACAGGATGTACACAATGGAGGGTGATCTCTACACAAAGACATCTTTCAGCTGCTGGTTAACAAATGGTGTCTTCCGTACATGGACCTTTATGGCCTCAAGACACTACCACAAGCAATGTATTTGTGTACGGGTCCAGGACAAGGGATCTGGACGCAACCTTCGTGGATGCTCTAACAGTCCCATGGCCATTTCGTCTGGCTTATTTTTTCTCTCCAGTATCTCCTTTCCAGAGTCCTACGCAAATTCAAAGTGGAGGGCCACACAATCATCCTGGTGACTCCAAGTATGGCTCAGGAGCCATTGGTTCACGGCTCTTCAGTGTGTCTCCATAGATTCGCCCTGCTGCTATGACCAGACCTATTGTAACAAGGTCCCTGTCTACACCCGGACTTAGCTCGCTTGTCTTTGACGGCATGCCTCTTGAGTCCTCTATCCTAAAGAATAAAGGGTTTTCCAGTACAGTTATTCAAACCATGCTTCATAGTCTGTAATCATCATCAGCTTGCATAGATTACTGTATTTGGCACTCTTCTTTTCAGTGGTTTGCTCATTGACACTATGATCCTCTGATGTTTCGGTTTTCTAGACTCCTAGCATTTCTACAGGCTGGCCTGGGCATTGGTCTCAGCCTGGCATCTCTCAAAGTTAATGTCTCAGCCCTGTCTGGTTCAATAAAAGGTTTGCTCCTTGTTGGATGTCTGTACCTTCCTTCAAGGGCTGCGCAAATACAACCTCCCTTTGTCCCTCCAGTGGCTCCTTGGGATTTGTCTTTGGTTCTTCGGTCATTACAACAGCCTTTATTTGAACCATTGTCTCCTCTTGGCCATTGTCTCAGCCCGCAGAGTATCTGACTTGGGGGGTGCTCTCCTGCAGTTTCCCCCCCCCCCCCGTTTTGATTTTTCATCATGATAGAGGTGTCCTTTGGACTAAAGAGGGATACCTCCCCAAGATGGCCTCCAATTACCATATCAACAGTGAAGTTGTGCTACTTGCCTTCCATACACCTGGCCTTTACCCTGAGAAAGTTTTGTTAGATGTGGTCTGAACTCTCAAGATCTACATGAACAGTACCCGTTCCATTATGAAAACAAATTCCCCTTGTTTGTTTTTCTATTCCACAAGCAGTGCTGGCCTATTAATAAACAAACTTAAGCTTGTTGGCTCAGCTTCACCATCTTAGTGGCCTGCACGCAAGCTGACCTGCCAGTACCCAGTACAGTCTCTGCTCCCTTTAATCGCTCTGTGGGACCTTCGAGGGCAGCCCGCCGTAGTGCATATGCTGAACAACTCTGCAAGACTACAACGTGGTCCTCTGACCACACTTTTTTTGTGCCTTTGATACATTTGCCTCTCAGGCTGCAACCTTTGGCTGCAATGTCCTCCTTTTTCATCCACTAAGGGTCACTGGAGTACTCTTGGGATATGGACGGGGTGTTAGCAGGATAAGCACATTTAAATATTTAAATTAGTAACTCCACCCTCTTCATACTCCCAAGATACCTCAGGTTTTTTTCTGTGCTCAATCAGGATAGAACACACGTGGACAATTTCCACGTTATGTCTATTTTTTTTATTTTTTATTTTTCTCTTTCTTGTTCACATGCAATCCATTCTCAGCTTATAAAGAAGCTTGGGTCCGGGATTGTTGGTGCTCCTGCATGCAGCTATTGGCTTGTCGGTGCTCAGAGAGGAGAACCGCCATGGACCACACGCACCTGTGCTTTTTGCAGCCTGAGACTGCTCAGGGAGCTGGAGAGAGCTTGCTACAGAAGCCCCGTCATGGCCTCCACTGGAATAAGGTAACGTGCAGCTCACACTGCCGCCACTTCTTTAATGTGACTTGCTGGGGGATTGGGGCTGTCATCATGCTGCCGGCCCACTGTGTGCATAATGTATGTCCCACTGCCCCTTGGCGTTTGCAGCCACTCCCAAGCTGCTGCCTCCCGCTGCCTGCTTCTCCGCCCAGCCACACTTCTGCCGCTGGGCTGTGTTCCCCGGTTCCCTCTGCTCTCCGGCTCCTGCTAGGTGATCACGGCGGGAGCGGCCACCGTTTCCCGGTTCCCTCTGCTCTCTGGCTCCTGCTAGGTGATCACAGTGGGAGCTGCCACCGCTGGGCGTCTGCCTGCGTTCCCCAGCTCCATCTGCTTTCTGGCTCCTGCTAGGTGATCACAGCGGGAGGGGGGGAGCTCTGATGCGGACAGTGTTCACGACCGGCTCAGTCATTAATCAGACCGCGGGCAGCTCTCGCTGCTGCCACGGTCTGCCAGCGCTACAAGCAGTGATGCTGCACAGGAGGAGAACGCGTGGGCTGAGTGGGGGCATTATACCTTGCAGTGCCACGGCTCTGGGGAGTAGTATTGTCCCTCATATCTGGGTATTAAGCCTGTAATAAGAGGGATGTCTATTTAAAAATAGGTTATACATAATCTGGTTGTATGATGACTGTGTTAGTATAACCTGACACTGTGGTTTCTTATACATGTATATCATGAAAGCACATGGTTGGGAACCACTTAAACTCGACTTCCTGCTTCTTCCAGGAAGTTTGCTGTCCTACAACACTCGTTCACCGGATGGAGCTGGGGTGTTAGTAGGAATTTGGACAAATCAGGTTTCACGGATTGTAGTGTTGCCACGTGCACTGCACTTCGTCCGTATACACACTTTAGTAACATTTTTACTTAGTCGTGGGACTTGTCTGTCTTTGTCTACTTGTCTGTGACATGAGTAAGGCACATACAAAATCAAAAAAGCAGCTTCACTGCAATGTCTGTGCGAGTGTGTTACCTGATGGATCTACCATATGCACAGTATGTTTTGTAAATACAGCTACAAATACAATTTATTCTCCTGATCCTCCGTGGGCAATGCTAGCGGATATAATGTCTGGGTTACAATCAGCATTGACCGCCACTCAAAAGGAGCGTGATGCGGATAGACCTGAGGCTCGGGTGAGACCGCCGGAGATACCGGAGGGGTTTTGGGACATGTCTAGGACTTTGCAAAGGTCCAAGTCTAGTTCGGGTCATAAAGATAGTTATCATTTGTCTTATAATTTACCAGTTTCTGCTATGTTGCATTCAGACGATTCCATGCCAGACCTCATATCTCAAGAGGAACATGAGGGAGAATTGGGCCAGGACTCAGATAGTGAGGATACTGACAGCCCGGCCATTGATAATCTCATCAGGGCAGTACGTCAGACTCTAAATTTTACAGAGACTGAAGAACCTCTTTCAAATGATGAGGTGTTATTTGCTAAACGACAGATCTCCGGTGTGTTTTCCTTATTCAGAGTCTCTTAATAAGCAGTTAACAAGCATGGAAGAATCTGGATCAACGGTTTTCTATATCTCCCCGGTTTCTGTCTAGTTACCTGTTTCCAGAGTCTGACATCTAAATGGGAGAATCCTCCGACGGTGGATTCGTCAGTGTCAAAACTTTCTAAAAAGTTAACCATTCCAGTACCAACTGCTACTACGCTTAAAGACCCGTCAGAGCGTAAGCTAGATGCTATGCTAAAGTTAATGTATACAGCAGTAGGGGTGTTCCTTAGGCCTGCTTTGGTTGGAATTTGGATAAATAAGGCTGTAATTACATGGGTAGCAGCTCAGGTCGGCCCTACAAGACGACCACCTTATACTACTTGCTGATCACATCAGTGAATCTGCTGAGTATCTATGTACAGCTTCTATGGACGTCGGCCAGGTTAGTTCTTGCCTTTCAGCTTCACTAGTTTCGGCACGACGTGAACTCTGGCTGCGTTCTTGGCAGGCGGAGGCAGAGTCCAAACGAGAAATAGAAGCGTTGCCTTACGCTGGTGAGATGTTGTTTGGTCCTGAATTAGACAAATGGATTTCTCAGGCCACGGGGGGGAAATCTGTTTTCTTACCATTGCCTACACAGGCTCCTAAATGAAAATATTCAGGTTCAGCGTTCAAATCTTTTAGACCTCAGTCCTTTCGAGGCCGTGCTAGAGGAACAACCACACACAGTAGACGTGGTAGAGGACGTTGTTTTTAACAAATCAAAGACCAACCATCGTCGGGACGCTAAGACCGCCGACAAGCCAGTGGCATGATGGGTTCCCAGCCCATCTCGGATCTTCAGTTGTGGGGGCACGCCTTCAGACGTTCCATTTGGCGTGGTTTCAGACATTCACAGATGGGTGGATCTGCAATTTAGTGTTAAAAGGTTACAAAATAGTTTGTCTCCCACCACTGTGCTTTTTCAAGACAGGTATGCCTGTGTCAGAAGACTAGAAGGCAGTTCTGCAAACCGCGATTCAGTCTCTACTAGATTCAAGAAGAAAAGAAAAGGCGCCCATAACCTTCAACCCCAGGGAACTTCCTAATGCTGCACAACTTGGGGAGAGGGGAGATTGCCAACCCCTCAAAATGGAATACAATGACAAAAGATAGCAGAAGCCAGTTTGTGCGCAGAAGGAAAAACAATTAAAAAAATATAATACTAATAAAAATGGTTTATTGTCCAATTAATGGATAAATATAACTTTAAACACAATCCTTGAAGTGACCACATTAATATATTAATATGTTAAATATCATTGATATGATGCATATTGTTAAAAAAAAAACAAGACCATCTATTATTATTCCTATATATGACCTCGTATTTGAAAACAGAAACAAATTGTAACAGTCTCTCTATGATTGTTACTGTTCCTTGAACTTGTGCTTCTATGATGATTCAGGATGTAAAATCTCATTTCACAGTTCTTTATAATAGATAAGTGTGTGTATATATATATATATATATATATATATATATATATATCCTCAATGGCTGGCCAGCCTGTTGGAGCTTTAAGAAATATTTGGCTCTCAATATAAATTCATCCAAATGCCAAATTAACAGATGATAGTGTAATAAAGTACCTGTGAATGATTAGGATTCCATGAAGTTATATCGTTATTGAAGCAGTAATTACCGTGAGGCTGAGTTCTATTATCACACCGTAGCCAGTCTTATAGCGTACCTGGCCGCTGGTAATAAGGCTGATAGATCCCATACAGATAGGCGGCTCCGGTTCTCACACAGCCGCTAGTAGAAATAGTCGTCTATCCGGGATAGCACCGAAACTCCGCCGCTTGTAATCCACGAGCCGCCGTATACTGCGCTGCCTGGGTGCTTCCCAGATGGTGCAGCTGGGTTGTCCTTTGAGGCTGAAATCGTGTATAGAAGATTGCTTGCGGCGGGTTGAATTGGCGGCTGTGCAAATCTTTTCCAAATAAAGTGAGGCAGTTCAGTAGATGGTCTGAATGAGAGGGTCACTCAGATATCGTCATCTAACGCGTTTCTCGACCTTAGCACTGGTCATTTCATCAGGAAACAGGATAAGGAGTCCTTGTCCAACTGTATTTAAAGCCCCAAGATAATTGCTTAAATGCAAACAGCTGAAGTGTTCTGGTCAGGTCAGCCTTATAAACCAGATTGAAGTGATACAGAGTCCAAGATTCTAATATGTGTAGCTCAAACAAATAAATTAATAAATCTTAATACCATATATCCTACTAAAATTAGAACTAATAAACATAAATATATGGACTCAAACCCACGTAGGTCTAGATACACATATGGCGTCATCCACAAAAACATGTCCATAAACCACAGTTCTCAGGAGTGGAATAGTAGAGAAATTATATGTATAAATATATGATATTATAATAATAATAGTAATAAAAATATATATATAATATAAACATACAAAGATATATTTGAAAATACACACACACACATATATATATATATATATATATTGGGAAAAGTGCGTATAAATCAACACATAAATGAACAATAAATGTGAATTTCATATACATAACCAATATATAAACTGATTTACACAATCTATATATCAATATTCGTTTTAATATTTATTAAGATAAATAACTTAGTGTTAAATTAATTATTTAAATTTAAGTGTGAAAAATACATTAATAAATTCAATAAATAAAGTGAATTGTGATCAATACATTCAAAATATCTCCAATGAGTATCCAGTTACATTAACTTAACTTGGCCGGTCCGTGGGGTCGACGAAGGGGCAACCCACCATAAACAGGAGAGATATATTTAAACTCATCCCAAGCATGCCCATCACGCATTCGTCAACTCCACTTACACAACCCTGTTATGATCCCAAATACCTAACCACCATTAAACCTAGTAAAGACAATCTAACCTATTTATCCACTGTTAAGAGAGGAGGAGATATCACTAAAGATATCTGGAGACATTTGTGGACACCATATCCCATCACTCCAATTTATTACCATCTCCCAAAAGTGCATAAATCATTGGTCCCCCCCCCTCCCCCCCAGGATGACCAATTATATCCGGAGTAGGATCCCTCACAGCAAACCTTTCTTCTTTCGTAGATGCTCATTTAGAGAAATATGTCATTTCCCTCCCTTCACACTAAAGATACTACACACTTTTTACAGAAGTTAGAAGAAATCAAGTGGAGAGACACGTATACACTTTTAGCATGTGATATTGAGTCCCTATACATGAATGGGGTTTATTGGCTATTAATTATTATTTGACACGTGATTCAGAAATTTCCGATAATTTGAGACCTTTCATATTGCTCTCTATCAGATTTATTTTAGAACATAATTATTTTTCCTTTGACTCTCTGTTTTACCTACAGAATAGAGATACTGCCATGGGGACTAGGTTCGCGCAGAGCTTCGCCAACCTATTTATAGGTTGGTTTGAAGAAAGTTGCATTTTTAACAACACCATTGGCGCGGACCTAGTCCTCTATGGCAGGTTCATTGATGATATTTTATTATTTGGGAAGGTGACATTGAATCATTAATGGGTTTTAATAATTATCTTAATTCAAACTCCTTGGGCTTGAAATTTACGTATAATTTTAGTTCATTTAGTCTCAATTTCCTGGATATCACTATCTCGATTAAAGATTCTAAAATAGAATCTTCTACCTATATCAATGAGGTGGACTGTGGTAACTATTTACATTATAGAAGTAGTCACTATAATCCTTGGAAGAATAACATTCCCAAAGGTCAGTTCCTCAGGCTGCGTAGGAATTGTTCCACTGAAGAATCGTTTAAGTTACAAGCCAAGGATATGTATGCGTCATTTGTTGAACAAGGATATCCTATCCACCTCCTTGATAAGGCATTAGAAACAACCAGTGGTTGCTCTAGATCATCAATGATTAATCCAAATAGGGATGCACCTCGAAAAGACCCAAGATTTGACCGGTTACCTACATTTATTACACAATATAACTCTGCTGCAGGTCAAATTATAGAAAATTCTTTCTAAAAATCTTACTATTTTACAATCAGACCGTTTTTTAGAAGGTGCCATCTCTGATAGAAATCCTGTGGTATTTAGGAAAGCACAAAATTTGAAACAGGCTAGCGCCAAGTATGTTCAAAAGAGTCTGTAGTATCCGTTATGGACACTAATGAACAAAAATTTAGATTACCTCCCAAACCAAAGGGGTTTTTTAAATGTGGGAAAGAAAGATGTTTGACGTGTTCATATGTTGACCATAAATGTGCCAATGTAAGCTCACATGTAACCAAAGAGAAATTTGAGATTACTTCTTATCTCAACTGTAGATCTAACTATGTTATATACGTAATTCAGTGTCACTGCGGGATTCAATACGTGGGAAGGACCTCACGGTGAGAGCGATTGAACAAGGTAAGCCAACTAGTAGGGGAGGTGATAGGTATAACAAACTCTGCAAGCGAGAGGCTTTTTGGATTTTCCAACTACAAACATTATCTCCGCATGGCCTTAATGACACGGTTGAACTTAATGTCTGATTCATTGGTTTCTCCAATTGACTCTCCAGGTCCCTGGGGGTCACTTGGAACCCAATGAGTGGATAATCATTTGGATCTTATCTCTAGATACTATAGATTATGGTCTTTACATATTAGGGGTCCTATTCTGCAATCCTCTGTTTAGTTTTTGTACATCATTAGTCCAATTGTTACGATATAATTTTGAGGTCATTCCATTGAGTGATATCTATTACCATTCAATGGTTTAATTTTTAATTCTTATTTTTATTAATTTTTATTTTTATCTAGGTAATTCTAGATTAATGGGGGATAATAATGGATCATCTGGAGCCTTTACTACACATAGGTACTAATGTGTGAGTACTTATGTGTACATGTGTATAGATGGTTGGTTTCTGGTCCTCCCCTTTTGGTCATTATCATTGTTATTTTTATTTCTCTGACGTCCTAAGTGGATGCTGGGGACTCCGTCAGGACCATGGGGAATAGCGGCTCCGCAGGAGACAGGGCACAAAAGTAAAAGCTTTAGGATCAGGTGGTGTGCACTGGCTCCTCCCCCTATGACCCTCCTCCAAGCCTCAGTTAGGTTTTTGTGCCCGGCCGAGAAGGGTGCAATCTAGGTGGCTCTCCTAAAGAGCTGCTTAGAGTAAAAGTTATTTGGGGTCGGTCCATCGGACCTGGTGGCCACGGCAACAGCTGGAAAATCCACCTTTTTTTTTTACCCCAAGTCACATCTCAGCAGAAAAAGACACCGTCTTTTCAGCCTCAGTCCTTTCGTCCCCATAAGGGCAAGCGGGCAAAAGGCCAGTCATATCTGCCCAGGGATAGAGGAAAGGGAAGAAGACTGCAGCAGGCAGCCCATTCCCAGGAACAGAAGCCCTCCACCGCTTCTACCAAGTCCTCAGCATGACGCTGGGGCCGTACAAGCGGACTCAGGTGCGGTGGGGGGTCGTCTCAGGAGTTTCAGCACGCAGTGGGCTCACTCGCAAGTGGACCCCTGGAGCCTACAAGTAGTATCCCAGGGGTACAGATTGGAAATTCGAGACGTCTCCCCCTCGCAGGTTCCTGAAGTCTGCTTTACCAACGTCTCCCTCCGACAGGGAGGCAGTATTGGAAACAATTCACAAGCTGTATTCCCAGCAGGTGATAATCAAAGTACCCCTCCTACAACAAGGAAAGGGGTATTATTCCACACTATATTGTGGTACTGAAGCCAGACGGCTCGGTGAGACCTATTCTAAATCTGAAATATTTGAACACTTACATACAAAGGTTCAAATCAAGATGGAGTCACTCAGAGCAGTGATAGCGAACCAGGAAGAAGGGGACTATATGGTGTCCCTGGACATCAGGGATGCTTACCTCCATGTCCCAATTTGCCCTTCTCACCAAGGGTACCTCAGGTTCGTGGTACAGAACTGTCACTATCAGTTTCAGACGCTGCCGTTTGGATTGTCCACGGCACCCCGGGTCTTTACCAAGGTAATGGCCGAAATGATGATTCTTCTTCAAAGAAAATGGACGATCTCCTGATAAGGGCAAGGTCCAGAGAACAGTTGGAGGTCGGAGTAGCACTATCTCAAGTAGTTCTACGACAGCACGGGTGGATTCTAAATATTCCAAAATCGCAGCTGTTTCCGACGACACGTCTGCTGTTCCTAGGGATGATTCTGGACACAGTCCAGAAAAGGGTGTTTCTCCCGGAGAAGAAAGCCAGGGAGTTATCCGAGCTAGTCAGGAACCTCCTAAAACCAGGAAAAGTGTCAGTGCATCATTGCACAAGGGTCCTGGGAAAAATGGTGGCTTCTTACGAAGCGATTCCATTCGGCAGATTTCACGCAAGAACTTTTCAGTGGGATCTGCTGGAAAAATGGTCCGGATCGCATCTTCAGATGCATCAGCGGATAACCCTGTCTCCAAGGACAAGGGTGTTTCTTCTGCGGTGGCTGCAGAGTGCTCATCTATTAAAGGGCCGCAGATTCGGCATTCAGGACTGGGTCCTGGTGACCACGGATGCCAGCCTGAGAGGCTGGGGAGCAGTCACACAGGGAAAAAATTTCCAGGGAGTGTGATATAGTCTGGAGACTTCTCTCCACATAAATATACTGGAGCTAAGGGAAATTTACAATGCTCTAAGCTTAGCAAGACCTCTGCTTCAAGGTCAGCCAGTATTGATCCAGTGGGACAACATCACGGCAGTCGCCCACGTAAACAGAAAGGGCGGCACAAGAAGCAGGAGGGCAATGGCAGAAACTGCAAGGATTCTTCGCTGGGCGGAAAATCATGTGATAACACTGGCAGCAGTGTTCATTCCGGGAGTGGACAACTAGGAAGCAGACTTCCTCAGCAGGCACGACCTCCACCCGGGAGAGTGGGGACTTCATCGGGAAGTCTTCCACATGATTGTGAACCGTTGGGAAAGACCAAAGGTGGACATGATGGCGTCCCGCCTGAACAAAAAACTGGACAGGTATTGCGCCAGGTCAAGAGACCCTCAGGCAATAGCTGTGGACGTTCTGGTAACACCGTGGGTGTACCAGTCGGTGTATGTGTTCCCTCCTCTGCTTCTCATACCCAAGGTACTGAGAATTATAAGACGTAGAGGAGTAAGAACTATACTCGTGGCTCCGGATTGGCCAAGAAGGACTTGGTACCCGGAACTTCAAGAAATGCTCACAGAGGACTCATGGCCTCTGCCGCTAAGAAGGGACTTGCTTCAGCAAGTACCATGTCTGTTCCAAGACTTACCGCGGCTGCGTTTGACGGCATGGCGGTGGAACGCCGGATCCTAAGGGAAAAAGGCATTCCGGAAGAGGTCATTCCTACCCTGGTCAAAGCCAGGAAGGAGGTGACCGCACAACATTATCACCACATGTGGCGAAAATATGTTGCGTGGTGTGAGGCCAGGAAGGCCCCACGAAGAAATTTCAACTCGGTCGATTCCTGCATTTCCTGCAAACAGGAGTGTCTATGGGTCTCAAATTGGGGTCCATTAAGGTTCAAATTTCGGCCCTGTCAATTTTCTTCCAGAAAAAAAATTGGCTTCAGTTCCTGAAGTCCAGAAGTTTGTCAAGGGAGTATTGCATATACAACCCCCTTTTGTGCCTCCAGTGGCACTGTGGGATCTCAACGTAGTTCTGGGATTCCTCAAATCACATTGGTTTAAACCGCTCAAATCTGTGGATTTGAAATATCTCACATGGAAAGTGACCATGCTGTTGGCCCTGGCCTCGGCCAGGCGAGTGTCAGAATTGGCGGCTTTGTCTCACAAAGCCCATATCTGATTGTCCATTCGGACAGGGCAGAGCTGCGGACTCGTCCCCAGTTTCTCCCTAAGGTGGTGTCAGCGTTTCACCTGCACCAGCTTATTGTGGTACCTGCGGCTACTAGGGACTTGGAGGACTCCAAGTTGCTAGATGTTGTCAGGGCCCTGAAAATATAGGTTTCCAGGACGGCTGGAGTCAGGAAAACTGACTTGCTGTTATCCTGTAGGCACCCAAAAAACTGGGTGCTCTTGCTTCTAAGCAGACGATTGCTAGTTGGATGTGTAGTACAATTCAGCTTGCACATTCTGTGGCAGGCCTGCCACAGCCAAAATATGTAAATGCCCATTCCACAAGGAATGTGGGCTCATCTTGGGCGGCTGCCCGAGGGGTCTCGGCTTTACAACTTTGCAGAGCTGCTACTTGCTCAGGGGCACACCCTGGCTGAGGAGGACCTGGAGTTCTCTCATTCGGTGCTGCAGAGTCATCCGCACTCTCCCGCCCGTTTGGGAGCTTTGGTATAATCCCCATGGTCCTGACGGAGTCCCCAGCATCCACTTAGGACGTCAGAGAAAATAAGAATTTACTTACCGATAATTCTATTTCTCGTAGTCCGTAGTGGATGCTGGGCGCCCATCCCAAGTGCGGATTGTCTGCAATACTTGTACATAGTTATTGTTACAAAAATCGGGTTATTATTGTTGTGAGCCATCTTTTCAGAGGCTCCTCCGCTGTTATCATGCTGTTAACTGGGTTCAGATCACAGGTTGTACAGTGTGATTGGTGTGGCTGGTATGAGTCTTACCCGGGATTCAAAATCCTTCCTTATTGTGTACGCTCGTCCGGGCACAGTATCCTAACTGAGGCTTGGAGGAGGGTCATAGGGGGAGGAGCCAGTGCACACCACCTGATCCTAAAGCTTTTACTTTTGTGCCCTGTCTCCTGCGGAGCCGCTATTCCCCATGGTCCTGACGGAGTCCCCAGCATCCACTACGGACTACGAGAAATAGAATTATCGGTAAGTAAATTCTTATTTTTAGAGTAGCTTATGGGGCATATTTATTAATTAATATCTACTAGTTGTTTAGTTATATTCCACACCTTTTTGGTGAACATCTCTATATGTAAGTACTATATGCAACATTACATATGTACCTACACCAGAATTTAGTTTACTGTATCCTCCTCCTCTCTTCTTAACAGTGGATAAATAGGTTAGATTGTCTTTACTAGGTTTAATGGTGGTTAGGTATTTGGGATCATAACCGGGTTGTGTAAGTGGAGTTGACGAATTGGCGACGGGCATGCTTGGGATGAGTTTAAATATATCTCTCCTGTTTATGGTGGGTTGCCCCTCTGTCGACCCCACTGACCGGCCAAGTTAAGTTAATGTAACTGGATACTCATTGGAGATATTTTGAATGTGTTGATCACAATTCACTTTATTTATTGAATTTATTAATGTATTTTTCACACTTAAATTTAAATAATTAATTTAACACTAAGTTATTTATCTTAATAAATATTAAAACGAATATTGATATATAGATTGTGTAAATCAGTTTATATATTGGTTATGTATATGAAATTCACATTTATTGTTCATTTATATATTCATTTATACACACTTTTCCCAATATATATATATATATATATATATATATATATGTATGTATTTTCAAATATATCTTTGTATGTTTATATTATTATACTTCATTATATATATTTTTTTATTACTATTATTATTATAATATCATATATTTATACATATAATTTCTCTACTATTCCACTCCTGAGAACTGTGGTTTATGGACATGTTTTTGTGGATGACGCCATATGTGTATCTAGACCTACGTGGGTTTGAGTCCACATATTTATGTTTATTAGTTCTAATTTTAGTAGGATATATGGTATTAAGATTTACTAATTTATTTGTTTGAGCTACACATATTAGAATCTTGGACTCTGTATCACTTCAATCTGGTTTATAAGGCTGACCTGACCAGAACACTTCAGCTGTTTGCATTTAAGCAATTATCTTGGGGCTTTAAATACAGCTGGACAAGGACTCCTTCTTATCCTATTTCCTCTGATGAAACGACCAGTGCTAAGGTCGAGAAACGCGTTGGGTGACGATATTTGAGTGACCCCTTCATTCAGACCATCTACTGAACTGCCTCACTTTATTTGGAAACTATTTGCACAGCCGCCAATTCAACCCGCCGCAAGCAATCTTCTATACACGATTTCAGCCTCAAAGGACAACCCAGCTGCACCGTCTGGGAAGCACCCAGGCAGCGCAGTATACGGCGGCTCGTGGATTACAAGCAGCGGAGTTTCGGTGCTATCCCGGATAGACGGGTATTACAAGCAGCGGCTAGAAGAGGCATCAAGCTGTTTCCCATATGTGAGATACAAGTACTATGGTCTTATCAATATCCTGGCCATACAGCTATTTCTACTAGCGGCTGTGTGAGAACCGGAACCGCCTATCTGTATGGGATCTATCAGCCTATTACCAGCGGCCAGGTACGCTATAAGACTGGCTACGGTGTGATAATAGAACTCAGCCTCACGGTAATCACTGCTTCAATAACGATATAACTTCATGGAATCCTAATCATTCACAGGTACTTTTTCTCTGACGTCCTAGTGGATGCTGGGTACTCCGTAAGGACCATGGGGAATAGACGGGCTCCGCAGGAGACTGGGCACTCTAAAAGAAAGATTAGGTACTATCTGGTGTGCACTGGCTCCTCCCTCTATGCCCCTCCTCCAGACCTCAGTTAGAATCTGTGCCCGGCTCGAGCTGGTTGCACACTAGGGGCTCTCCTGAGCTCTTAGTAAAGAAAGTATTTGTTAGGTTTTTTATTTTCAGTGAGATCTGCTGGCAACAGACTCACTGCTACGAGGGACTTAGGGGAGAGAAGCGAACCTACCTGCTTGCAGCTAGCTTGGGCTTCTAGGCTACTGGACACCATTAGCTCCAGAGGGATCGAACACAGGCCCAGCCTCGGTCGTCCGGTACCGGAGCCGCGCCGCCGTCCCCCTTGCAGAGCCAGAAGACGGAAGATTCCGAGGAGAAAATCGGCAGCTGAAGACTCCGGTCTTCATTAAGGTAGCGCACAGCAATGCAGCTGTGCGCCATTGCTCCCCATGCACACCACATACTCCGGTCACTGATGGGTGCAGGGCGCGCTGGGGGGGGGGGGGGGGGGGCGCCCTGGGCTGCAATTAGATTACCTTAAAAATGGCAAAAAACACATAATATGGTCTAATAAACTATATATGTGTAAAAATCCCCTGCCATAATATTAATAAAAGAGCGGGAGAAGTCCGCCGTGAAAGGGGCGGGGCTATCTCCCTCAGCACACTGGCGCCATTTTCTCTTCACAGTTCCGCTGGAAGACTGCTCCTCGGGCTCTCCCCTGCAGTTTCCAGGCTCAAAGGGTTAAAAAGAGAGGGGGGGCACTAAATTTAGGCGCAAACTATACATGTTAAGCAGCTATAGGGAAAAATCACTTTCTGTAATAGTGTAAATCCCTAATTATATAGCGCTGTGGTGTGTGCTGGCATACTCTCTCTCTGTCTCCCCAAAGGACTTTGTGGGGTCCTGTCCTCAGTCAGAGCATTCCCTGTGTGTGTGCGGTGTGTCGGTACGGCTGTGTCGACATGTTTGATGAGGAGGCTTATGTGGAGGCGGAGCAGGTGCCAATAAATGTGATGTCACCCCCTGCGGGGTCGACACCAGAGTGGATGGATATGTGGAAGGTATTAACAGACAGTGTCAACTCCTTACATAAAAGGCTGGATGACGTAACAGCCGTGGGACAGCCGGCTTCTCAGCCCGTGCCTGCCCAGGCGTCTCAAAGACCATCAGGGGCTCACAAACGCCCGCTACCTCAGATGGCAGATACAGATGTCGACACGGAGTCTGACTCCAGTGTCGACGAGGATGAGACATATACACAATCCACAAGGGGCGTCCGTTGCATGATTACGGCAATGAAAAATGTGTTACACATTTCTGACATTAACCCAGGTACCACTAAAAAGGGTATTATGTTTGGGGAGAAAAAGCAGCCAGTGTTTTTTCCCCCATCAGATGAGTTGAATGAAGTGTGTGAAGAAGCGTGGGGTTCCCCCGATAAGAAACTGGTAATTTCTAAAAAAAATTACTGATGGCGTACCCTTTCCCGCCAGAGGATAGGTCACGTTGGGAGATATCTCCTAGGGTGGATAAGGAGCTCACACGCTTGTCAAAAAAGGTGGCACTGCCGTCTCAGGATACGGCCGCCTTGAAGGAGCCTGCTGATAGAAAGCAGGAGGCTATCCTGAAGTCTGTATATACACACTCGGGTACTATACTAAGACCTGCAATTGCTTCAGCATGGATGTGTAGTGCTGCTGCAGCGTGGTCTGATACCCTGTCAGATAATATTGATACCCTCGACAGGGATACTATTTTGCTAACCATAGAGCATATTAAAGACGTAGTCTTATATATGAGGGATGCACAGAGGGATATTTGCCGGCTGGCATCTAGAATTAATGCAATGTCCATTTCTGCCAGGAGGGTATTATGGACCCGGCAGTGGACAGGTGATGCTGATTCTAAAAGGCACATGGAGGTTTTGCCTTATAAGGGTGAGGAATTGTTTGGGGATGGTCTCTCGGACCTTGTATCCACAGCAACAGCTGGGAAATCGATATTTTTACCTCAGACTCCCTCGCAACCTAAGAAAGCACCGTACTATCAGGTACAGTCCTTTCGGCCTCAGAAAGGCAAGCGGATCAAAGGTGCTTCCTTTCTGCCAAGAGGCAGGGGGAGAGGGAAAAGCTGCACCAGACAGCCAGTTCCCAGGAACAAAAATCCTCCCCTGCTTCTACTGAGTCCACCGCATGACGCTGGGGCTCCACAGACAGGTGCGGTGGGGGCGCATCTCCGGAACTTCAGCGACCAGTGGGTTCGCTCACAGGTGGATCTCTGGGTTCTACAAGTGGTATCGCAGGGATACAAGCTGGAATTCGAGGTGTCTCCCCCTCGCCGTTACCTCAAAAAAGCCTTGCCAACTACTCCCCAGGACAGGGAGGTAGTACTGGCGGCAATTCACAAGCTGTACCTCCAGCAAGTGATAATAAAAGTTCCCCTCCTTCAACAGGGACCGGGTTACTATTCCACAATGTTTGTGGTACCGAAACCAGACGGTTCGGTGAGACCCATTCTAAATTTGAAATCCTTGAACACTTATATAAGGAAGTTCGAGTTCAAAATGGAATCGCTCAGGGCGGTTATTGCAAGCCTGGAAGAGGGGGATTACATGGTATCACTGGACATCATGGATGCTTACCTACATGTCCCCATTTACCCACCTCACCAGGAGTACCTCAAGGTTGTGGTACAGAACTGCCATTACCAATTCCAGACGTTGCCGTTTGGTCTGTCCACGGCACCGAGGGTGTGTTCCAAGGTAATGGCCAAAATGATGATATTCCTTCGAAAGAAGGTAGTTATAATTATCCCGTACTTGGACGATCTCCTTATTAAGGCGAGGTCCAAGGAGCAGTCGTTGATCGGAGTAGCACTGTCTCAGGAAGTGCTACAACAGCACGGCTGGATTCTGAATATCCCAAAGTCGCAGCTGGTTCCTACGACGCGTCTGCTGATATTGGGCATGTTTCTGGACACAGAACAGAAGAAGGTGTTTCTCCCGGAGGAGAAGGCCAAGGAGTTGTCATCTCGGGTCAGAGACCTCCTAAAAACCAAAACAGGTGTCGGTGCATCATTGCACGCGAGTCCTGGAAAAGGTGGTAGCTTTTTACGAAGCAATTCCCTTCGGCAGGTTCAATGCAAGGAACTTTCAGTGGGACCTGTTGGACAAGTGAGGATCGCATCTTCAGATGCATCTGCTGATCACCCTGTCCCCGGGGCCAGGGTGTCTTTGCTGTGGTGGCTACAGAGTGCTCATCTTCTCGACGGCCGCAGATTCGGCATTCAGGACTGGGTCCTGGTGACCACGGATGCAAGCCTCCGAGGTTGGGGAGCAGTCACTCAGGGATGAAATTTCCAAGGACAATGGTCGAGTCAGGAGACTTCCCTACATAAATATTCTGGACCTAAGGGCCAGTTACAATGCCCTAAGGCAAGCAGAACCCCTGCTTCAAAACCAGCCGTTGCTGATTCAGTCAGACAACACCACGGCTGTCGCCCATGTAAACCGACAAGGCGGCACAGGAAGCAGGATGGCGTTGGCAGAAGCCACAAGGATTCTCCGATGGGCGGAGTATCACGTGCTAACACTGTCAGCAGTGTTCATTCCGGGTGTGGAAAACTAGGAAGCAGACTTCCTCAGCAGGCACGACCTCCACACGGGAGAGTGGGGACTTCATCTAGAAGTTTTCACGCAGATTGTGAACCGTTGGGAACGGTCACAGGTGGACATGATGGCGTCCCGCCTCAACAAAAAGCTACAAAAGTATTGCGCCAGGTCAAGAGACCCTCGGCGATAGCTGTGGACGCACTCGTGACACCGTGGGTGTACCAGTAGGTTTATGTGTTCCCTCCTCTTCCTCTCATACCCAAGGTACTGAGGATAGTAAGTAAGAGAGGAGTAAGAACTATACTCGTAGTTCCGGATTGGCCAGGTAGAACTTGGTTCCCAGAACTACAAGAAATGATCTCGGAGGACCCATGGCCTCTGTGTCTCAGACGGACCTGTTACTGCAGGGGCCCTGTCTGTTCCAAGACTTACCGCGGCTGCGTTTGAAGGCTTGGTGGTTGAACGCAGGATCCTAACGGAAAAGGGCGTTCCGGATTAAATGATTCCTACGCTGTTAAAGGCTAGGAAAGACGCTGCCTGAAGTTCAGACGTTGTTAAGGGAGTGCTGCATGTTCAGCCCCTTTTGTGCCTCCAGTGGCACCTTGGGATCTCAACGTAGTGTTGGTTTTCCTAAAATCACATTGTTTATGCCACTTCAGAACGTGGAGTTGAAGTATCTCACGTGGAAAGTGGTCATATATTTATATATTTGGCCTTGGCTTCGGCTAGGCGTTTGTCAGAATTGGCGGCTTTGTCATGTGAAAGCCCTTATCTGATCTTCCATAGGGACAGGGCAGAATTGAGGATTCGTCCCCAATTTCTCCCTAAGGTGGTATCAGTGTTTCATTTGAACCAACCTTTTGTAGTGCCTGCGGCTACTCGGGACTTGGAGGCCTCCAAGTTGCTGGATGTAGTCCGGGCCCTGAAAATGTATGTTTCCAGGACGGCTAGAGTCAGAAATACTGACTCGCTGTTATCCTGCATGCACCCAACAAACTGGGTGCTCCTGCTTCTAAGCAGACTATTGCTCGCTGGATCTGTAGCACGATTCAACTTGCACATTCTGCGGCTGGACTGCCGCATCCTAAATCAGTAAAAGCCCATTCCACGAGGAAGGGGGCTCTTCTTGGGCGGCTGCCCAAGGGGTCTCGGCATAACAACTTTGCCGAGCTGCTACCTGGTCGGGGTCAAACACGTTTGCAAAATTCTACAAGTTTGATACCCTGGCTGAGGAGGACCTTGAGTTTGCTCATGCGGTGCTGCAGAGTCATCCGCACTCTCCCGCCCGTTTGGGAGCTTTGGTATAATCCCCATGGTCCTTACGGAGTACCCAGCATCCACTAGGACGTCAGAGAAAATAAGAATTTACTCACCGGTAATTCTATTTCTCGTAGTCCGTAGTGGATGCTGGGAGCCCGTCCCAAGTGCAGACTCTCTGCAATTTGTGTATATAGTTATTGCTTAACTAAAGGGTTTTGTTATGAGCCATCTGTTCATGAGGCTCATTTGTTGTTCATACTGTTAACTGGGTATAGTTATCACAAGTTGTACGGTGTGATTGGTGTGGCTGGTATGAGTCTTACCCGGGATTCCAAATCCTTTCCTTGTAGTGTCAGCTCTTCCGGGCACAGTTTCCCTAACTGAGGTCTGGAGGAGGGGCATAGAGGGAGGAGCCAGTGCACACCAGATAGTACCTAATCTTTCTTTTAGAGTGCCCAGTCTCCTGCGGAGCCCGTCTATTCCCCATGGTCCTTACGGAGTACCCAGCATCCACTACGGACTACGAGAAATAGAATTACCGGTGAGTAAATTCTTATTACACTATCATCTGTTAATTTGGCATTTGGATGAATTTATATTGAGAGCCAAATATTTATTAAAGCTCCAACAGGCTGGCCAGCCATTGAGGATATATATATATAGACTTATCTATTATGAAGAACTGTGAAGTGAGATTTTACATCCTGAATCATCATAGAAGCACAAGTTCAAGGAACAGTAACAATCATAGAGAGACTGTTACAATTTGTTTCTGTTTTCAAATACGAGGTCATATATAGGAATAATAATAGATTGTCTTGTTTTTTAACAATATGCATCATATCAATGATATTTAACATATTAATATATTAATGTGGTCACTTCAAGGATTGTGTTTTAGTTATATTTATTCATTAATTGGACAATTAATAAACCATTTTTATTGATATTATATTTAAATTGTTTCTCCTGCGCACAAACTGGCTTCTGCTATCTACTAGATTCAGCAGTTTTGATCCCGGTTCCAGTTCACCAATAGGGTCAAGGTTGTTATTCCAGTCTTTTTGTAGTACCAAGGCCGGATGGCTCTGTCAGACCGATATTGAACCTAAAGGGGCTCAATCAGTACGTCACTTACTACAGATTCAAGATGGAATCCCTGCGGTCAGTGATTGCAGGTTTAGAGCCACAGGAATTCATGATTGCGCTGGATCTCAAGGATGCGTACTTGCACATTCCAATTTGGCCACCGCATCAGATGTACGTAAGGTTTGCAGTACAGCAAATCCATTATCAATTTTGGGCTCTAACGTTTGGCCTCTCGTCAGCGCCTCGGGTATTCACCAAAGTGAAGTCTGTGATGATAGCGCATCTCAGATCCCTGGGAGTGATAATAGTTCCGTACTTAGACGATCTGCTCAACAGATACTCCTTCAATATGCCTTGCTAACGTACAATGTACTAGTTCAGCACGGTTGGATTGTCAACTTCAAGAAATCAAACCTGATTCCGTCTCAAAGACTTCAATTGCTAGGAATGATTCTCGATACGGTGGATCAACAAATTTACCTGCCAGAACAGAAGGTACAAAGTATTCGTCATCTGGTACAGTTAGTGCTCAAACCACGGACAGTCTCGGTGCATTCGACTATTAGGAAAGATGGTGGCGTCTTTCAAAGCGCTCCAGTTCAGAAGATTTCACTCACGTCCTTTTCAACTGGATGTTCTCGCACAGTGGTCAGGCTTGCATCTACAAATTCACCAGATGGTGCGGTTGTCTCCATGGGCCACAGTATCTACTCTGGTAGCTCCAAGTACACAATCTCACCGCAGGGAAAAGGTTCGGAGTCTGGAATTGGATAATTCTAACGACGGACGCAAGTCTCATAGGTTGGGGAGCAGTGGTCCAAAATTGTCAGTTTCAGGGTCTCTGGTCAGACCAAGAAAGATTACTGTCAATAAATGTCCTGGAACTCAGGGCAATTTACAATGTGCTGCGACAGGCAGTGCACATGCTCCGGTCTCAGACTGTCCAGGTTCAGTCAGACAATGCGACGGCAGTCGCATACATCAACAAACAAGGAGGAAGTCGAAGTCGCATGACCATGTGGGAAGATGCTCGAATCCTCAATTGGGCCGAACATCACCAGGTGGTATTGTCGGCAGTGTTCATTCCGGGAGTGGACAACTGGGAGGCAGATTCTCAGCCGTCAGGATTTTCTTCCAGGAGAATGGGCATTAAATTCAGAAGTGTTCCAGATGTTGGTCCAGCAATGGGGTTACCCACAGGTGGATCTAATGGCATCTCGACAAAATCATCAAACATCCCAGTATGTGTCCAGAACAAGAGATCCAAAGGCAGTTGATGCTCTCACGATCGCGTGGCCGTACAGCCTCGTGTATCTGTTTTCACCGTTTCTGCTGCTTCCTCGGTTGCTAAAGCGGATCAAACGAGAGTCCACGACAGTCATACTAGAGGTGCCTCATTGGCCTCGGAGACCATGGTTCTTGGATCTCCGCAGGCTACTCGCAGACTATCCTTGGCCGCTCCCGCTACGTCTGGACCTGTTACAACAGGGTCCGTTCCTTTACCCCGATTTAGCGTGGCTGCGTTTGATGGGGTGGCTGTTGAAACCGCCCTCTTAAGAAGAGAGGGCATTCCAGAATCGGTTATACCATCCATGTTACGTGCTAGGAAACCAGTTACGGCAGCTTATTATCACAGGATTTGGCGTGCCTATATAGGGTGGTGTGAAGCTCTTAAGTTTCCGACATCATCTTTCAAGTTATCCCGTCTTTTGCTATTTTTACAGACTGGGTTAGATGGAGGACTATGTTTATCTACACAAAAGGTGCAGGTCTTTGCCTTGTCAATTTACTTTCAAAGGCATTTGGCTCTTTTGCCAGCTGTACACACTTTCCTGCAACGTGTCCTCAGAGTACAACCTCCATTTATACCACCTACAGTGCCACGGGACTTGAATCTAGTGTTAGATTTTTTACAGTCTTCACTTTTTGAACCCTTACAACAGGTGCATGTTAAGTTTCTCACTTGGAAAACAGTTTTTCTGCTAGCTTTAGCCTCAGCAAGGCATGTTTCAGAATTGGGTGCCTTGTCATGCAAGCCACCCTATTTGGTGTTGCATGGTGATAGAGCGGAACTTCGGACGAATCTCGCTTTCCTACCAAAGGTAGTATCATCTTTTCACATCAATCAACCAATCGTAGTTCCGGTGTTATCAGGAAGTGCAGGAACTCCAGCTACTTTGGATGTGGTACGCGTGCTCCGCGTTTATGTAGCCCGAACGTCTACAGTATGTAAAATGGATACATTGTTCTCTATGATGCAGTTAAGATGGGTTGGCCAGCTTCCAAGCAGACCTTGTCCAGGTGGATTAAGCTGACCATAAGTCAGGTTTACCTTCATCCTAGGCTACAACCGCCTACATCAGTTTCCGCTCATTCCACACGGTCTGTGGGAACTTCATGGGCAGCAGGTCATGGAGCCTCTATGACGCAGCTTTGCCGTGCGGCTATATGGTCATCAGTGCACACGTTTGTGTGCTTTTACAAGTTTGATATGTTTGCGGCATCAGCATCTAGCTTTGGCCGTCTAGTGTTACAGGTGCCAAACAGCTCTCCTGCCCAAGGGGAAAACTTTGGTACATCCCAAGAGTACTCCAGTGTCCCCTAGTGTATGAAAAAGAAAATAGGATTTTGGTACTTACCAGGTAAATCCCTTTCTTTGAATTCACAGGTGCCACTGGATGCCCACCCAGAGCAGGTTTACCCTTCTTGTGGTAAGTTCAGTAGATCTTATGGTACCACATTCCCACCGACTTGTTCCATGTTCAGGTGATATCGATTATTGTGCCAACTAGTTGTACGTTACGTTATGTGTCAACTTCATTGTTGTCCGTTAAGTTATGTTATATGTAATTCTCTATTGTTCATCTTCTCTATCGCTCCTGTTCGGCTCCGTAAAAATCACTGAGATAACTTGGGAGTATGAAGAGGGTGGAGAGTTATTAATTTAAATATTTAAAATGTGCCTATCCTGCTAATGCCCCATCCATATCCCAAAAGTACTCCAGTGCCCCCTGTGGATTCAAAGAAAAGGATTTATCTGGTAAGTACCAAAATCCTACTTTCTGCTTAGAAGCGTTCCCTTCCTATTACAACTGCTTTGGGACATCCCCAAGATTAACCCTGTGAAGACCATGGACCCTGAAGAAGAAAATAAGAGTTATGGTAAAATTTAATCTTGTTAACTACTTTTTCTTTGAGGTCCTTAGGAGCCACAGGGTGCCCACCCAAACGCACCTAGCTTCAATGCGTTACTTCTCTCATTCACCAGTTCCATTCTCCTACTAGTGAGTGTGTGTCTTGTGTATAATAATCTTCCTTCTCTCCTCTTCAGCTCCTGCTTTGGGCTTGTTAACTTAAACTGAAGAGCCTGTGCAGTAGGTAGGGTTTGAGGGAAGAGGGATTTAGTGTATCCCAGGAGGCTCAAAGCGTTGCTGTTCTGTGCGTGAATCTTGGTGTCCAACAAGCATAGCCCACCGTTAACACACTGATCTTGAAGAAAGCGTTATGGTAAAACTTATCCTTAATTTTTATTTGAAACGTTGGATGATAGGAAGGGGCACAAGAAGAAAGAAACAGAGGGATAAGATAAGAAAGGGAGGGACACAGTACAAGCATTCAAATGCTGTTGAAAAATCAAAGAGCAACTATGCACCATTTGGCAACTATTAACTAATTTCAAAACCAATACATAAGACCTAGAACGTACTAAGAGGTTTGTTTCCACATGTGAACAGCAAAAGGTGCAAATAGTGTAAGGAGCCTGCAATCATTGAGCCAGGGAGCGAGGAGGAGAAGCGTCATCGTAGTCCTACAGCGGTGAACATATGGCCGAGAATCCAGATAATACTGATTATGTACTCCATTTGGTATGTAAACCACACCGCCTCCTGAATTGAGGCAAGTGTGGGTGGAGCTGGGTTTTTCCAGTTTGCAGTATTTAGGATATGCCAAATCAGTTTTTGCGTGTGTTTACGTAACACTGGTATCGTACAAGGTAATAGAGAATAAGTGGAAGGTACATCAGTAACCTGTGTCCTCAAAGTATGTACTTTAGTCCACATGTGTGTAAATTTAGGGCACATCCAGAATGTGTGGTGAAACAAAGCAATCTGTTCACATTCTCACCAACACATTTCAATAGAGGAGGTAAAAATTCTGTGCAGATATGGGGCACAAGTTACTGTACCATCTGAAAAAGGCCACTTTGCCTGGGTAGATGGGCATCCACAATTTGGGAAAAATGTGCTCTAAGAAACCTATGTTTATTGTAAAAGTCAGATTAGAAAATATATTATCCAGACTTCAACAACTATTTTATTATTGTCTTAGTGTGTGTGTGTGTGTACACATATATAATATGCACTAAGTCATGGATCTTCAACCTGTAGCTCTCCAGCTGCTGTGGAACTACACATTACAGCATGCCTTGCCAGTTTTGCTATTAAGACATTCTAAAACTGAGGCAGGTCATGCTGGTATGTATAGTTCCACAGCAGCTGGAGGGCCACAGGTTAAAAACCTATACTCTGAGTCAGGCATGTTAAACTTGTAGTTTAACCAAAGCTGGAGGGCTACAAGTCCTAGCATACCTTCCACTGATCAGCTGGTAAAGCATGTTGGGACATGTAGTTTCACTACAGCTGGATGACCATGAGTTTGACATCCCTGCTCTAAGTGGCCAAATTATTATGACAACCGGGTTTGTATTAGGTCGGGCCACCTTTTGCCTTTAATACAGCTTGAATTCTTCTAGGCATGGATTCTACTTAATGTCCACCGGAATCAAGGGTCCTGGATGCTCCCATAAAAACATGCCCCATAATATAACATTGACACCTCCAGCCTGGAGCGTCATAACAAACCGCTGTTGTCTCCATATCATCACCCTACCATCTGCATGTTCTGAATGGAAATTGAGCATGCATTCTAACAAATCACATTCTCAATCATGTAATGTACAATTTCTGTGCTGCTGAGAAAAGTGGAGGTGTTTCACCCTGTTGACAATGGTTGACTTGGTCCCTGATTCAGATTAGCCATAATGTAATGCACTGTTGCCCATTTATGCAACCAAACAAGTCTGCCCACTGTTTATTCCACTCAAGCATCTAGTAGCTGTTTACGGCCATGGGCCTTTGTGCTCATTCCCAGGCTTTTGTTTGCTGGCCCAGTCAGTGTTCCCTTTTACAACTTCTACCAGTATCAACAATCATTCCATATTCAAAATGTGTCAGATTGTGTCATTTACACATTATTTCATGAGTGTTGCACTTTATTATTCTCTGCATATCTTTGCCTCCTCCATTCTTACACAGATTCAGACATCCTACATCCACATTATCTGTGGCATAGCTACTTAGCATAAAACTGCTTGTTGGTCATAAACATTTCATCACTGGTACACATGGTTTAAAGTCGAAATTATGACTCTCCACCTGTCGTATCCGTGTAGTACTGTATTTGTTATCTCAGAAAAGATTAAAATCTTATCTCCCATTTGCAATGATGATAAATGTGGTCCATTCTTAGTAAGGTAAAAGGCTTTTTGGGTTTTTTCCCCATCGTTAAAAGTTCAGATGACTTGAAAATACAAGAGAAGGCATTTATGAAATTCCCCAATTAATGAGACATTCATTGTAGTGTGTTTTGTTAGTATAGTCAGGGTATGGTGATCATTTGTATCTTTTTTCCCAGAAATTATATTTAGCTAAGTGAGTTGCATTAATGGACTAAAGAGTGCTATGGCATCTTAAAAAGAAAAAAAAAAAAATCTGTAGTTGTCAACTCTCTACCAACAGGTCATGTTTTCTAAATTTCAATTTGTGGAAACATCTGCCATAATTACTGGTCCAGCAAAATAGGTTAACTGAGCTGTGCAAGATAAAAGAAATCCACAAAATATGGCTTGTTGGGTGTAATTAATGCCATTTGAGCAATAAATAGCTTGGGAACCAAGTATACAATCGTATACCTGTTTTACACTAAAATACCAGGTTGCAGAGAGGATTTTGTATAAGGGTCCAACCTAGATGCGACCCAGCTGAGACCACTATCAGAGTGGCGGCTGGACCTGGCTTATTGCTGGGTCAGCGACGTCACTAGTCACGTATACAGTGTCAGCACTAGAGAGGAGATCATCTCCTATTGCCGGCTTTTCCTATGCTGCAAACTTGAGCCAGGTTGCATCAACCCGGGTCCTTACCTGGACCAACCCTGCAAGTAAGCCAGGTTGTATTATTCTTTGTCACTGAACCCAGGTTAACCCTTTTCCATTGTGCCGCTCCCTGGTTCTCACGGCAATAACCTGTGTTTTAGCGGCATAGATCAACTTTAATTAGGCTGTTGGTCTTTATATTGATTATGCAATTTTTTATTTTGTCCTTAAAAGGTGTTCAAACCTTAAAACCAGTGGCTGACTAAAATTTTTAATACCATTATGAGCTTACAAATGTTAACTGTTATGCAAGAGAGGGGCTGGGTATCGCCAGCAACCATGCAACAATTTCCATCTGTGTGCCAGGGTTCAGTGTATTAGGGCTGCAGTGACCATGTTGACATGCTCATGATGTCGACAGAGCACATGTCAAAATGTTCATCATGTTGACACTGGTGAAATATTGACAATCCAATTTTCAGATACACTTAAATCCTAATGTCGACATTTTTACTATGTCAATATTTTAGTTGTGAACATTTTAACCATGTCGCTATAAATGTTGATATTCTAGCATCTACATAATAAATGTCTGCATAGCCTATGTACCATGTTCTAGACGGGAAGCGGTTGAAATACCGGCAGTAGGGATCCTGCCGGTCACAATACAGACATCGGAATCCTGACAGGCGATGAAATGCCGCTACCAGAATACCGGTGACACAGGCTATTCTCCCTATGTTGGTGTCCATGACACCCATAGAGGGAGACTACCCTCATCATGGCGACCGCAGCGAGCCCGCAAGGTTCATTCTAGCGCTCGCCCTGCTGCTGGCTGATGGATCCCACTGTCTGGATCATGACAGCCAGCATCCCGTCCGTAAATTGTATGTATTCTATTCTAGACAATTGTATAAACTATATGTACATAGACTTACCATACCATTCCTTTAAACTGTGACACTTATGGATTACACAGGTTCTGTGGCTGAGTAAAACCAGATGAAATGCAGGCATGAAGTCAGCAGCCACAGATCCTGTGTAATCCGTAAGTGTCACAGTTTAAAGGTATGGTAAACCTATGTATACAGTACATAATCTTATTTATCAAGTTCTGAAATACTATGTATTACTGTACATTGACGTGTTTATTACATAAAACAATTGCATACAAGGACCTGAAACTTGAAGTGTAATACATAATTCAAGTGATAAGTAGTAACACAAACAATAAACATTCAGTAATATCACTTACATGGGAATTCAATTAACCAAGCATCCCCTTGCAATGCAAGAAATGTGGGTCATACATCTACTGTCCAATTCCCTGTTATGATAATCTGCAGACTCCGATGATTGCTGATTCTAATTACCTGACCCAGTCACCGAAATATGGGACTTGCCAAGGTAGTTCTCCTGGGTATAGGCCCCTTAACTACTTACAGTACCAAAGGACCCACTAATTTACTCTTGAAAAGCTTCTCATTCATTCAAGCTATAAGTTGTATATAAATAAGCAATTTATTGAATTTGGTGCCCTAAAGTTAGGTACGCACTGCAATAATCAGGCCAATCAACCAATTCTTGGCCGGTCAGTCTGATTATAACTGTGTGTACACAGCAACCAGAGCCAACTGTTTGAAAGTAAATCAGGTTTGCTCTAACGAGCAGGAGTAATGCACATTTGTCAGCCCTGATGAGCTGCTACTGTGCAGCAAATGTGATGGGTCAGATTAACTGCATGTTAAAAGATCACTGAAAATAGAAATGTAATACCTACCGGTAAATCCTTTTCTCGTAGTCCATAGGGGATACTGGGATTGTCTTAGTGGGGTCCATTCTTCAGAGTGTGCTGGCACCTCCCCTTTATGCCCCACCTGCAGACTCAGTCTAGGAAAACTGTGCCCAAGGAGATGGACATACTTTGAGAGGAAGAAAATAGACAAGAAAGTGGTGAGAGAACGAACCAGCACACAACATAACAAGAGGATAGCAACGCTAGCCACAACTTGAAAACAGGGACAGTAACAGCAGAGCCAATCAAGAATAAACAAGAACAACTCTTAAAGGAAAAACACGAATCACTGAGGCGGGCGCCCAGTATCCCCTACGGACTACGAGAAAAGGAAATACCTGTAGGTATTAAATTCATATTTTCTCTAATGTCCTAGGGGATTCTGGGATGGTCTTAGTACCATGGGGAAGTCCCAAAGCTCCCAGACTTGGTGGGAGAGTGCTGAGACCCCTGCAAAACCGATTGACCAAACTAAAGGTCCGCAGTAGCTAAGGTATCGAACTTGTAAAACTTTACAAACATGTTAGAACCAGACCAAGTAGCTGCTCGGCACAACTGTAAAGCTGAGACACCACGGGCAGCTGCCCATGAAGAACCCAACAACTGTGTGGAGTGGGCCTGAACAGATCTTGGCAGCAGCAAGGCTGCCGAAGAATAAGCCTGTTGGATGGTCAGACGTATCCAAACAAGCAATGGCCTGCTTTGAAGCAGAACATCCAATCTTGGTAGCATCATAGAGCACAAAAAGCGAGTCAGATTTCCTGTGACGAGCCGCCCTCTTGACATAAATATTCAAAGCTCGAACCACGTCCAGGAACTTCGGCGTAACTGACGCCACAGGAACTACTATCGGCTGATTGATGTGAAAAGCTGACACCATTTTAGGCAAAAATTGTAGAGGAGTCCTGAGTTCCGATCTATCCTCGTGGAACACCAGATAAGGGCTCTTACAGGATAAGGCCCCCAATTCTGAGACACGCTTCGCCAAGGCCAACAACAGAACAGTCTTCCAAGTTAAATACTTCATGTCCACCCTGTGTAAAGTTTCAAACCAATCCAATTGGAGAAAGGTCAGGACTAAACTGAGCCGTGGGAGGCACAAAGGGCCCAATTCAGATCTGATCGTAGCAGCAAATTTGTTAGCAGATGGTCAAAACCATGTGCACTGCAGGGGGGGGGGGGGGGCAGATGTAACATGTGCAGCGAGAGTTAGATTTGGGTGGGATGTGTTAAAACTGAAATCTAAGTTGCAGTGTAAAAATAAAACAGCCAGTATTTGCCCTGCACAGAAACAATCTATCCCACCCAAATCTAAATCTCTCTGCATATGTTATATCCGCCCCCCTCCTGCAGTGCGCATGGTTTTGCCCATCTGCTAACAAATTTGCTGCTACGATCAGCTCTGAATTAGGTCCAAAGAGTGGTTGAATGCGGAGGACACCTTTCAAGAACGTCTGGACTTCCGGAATAACAGCCAACTGCTTCTGGAAGAAGATCTGAAGACAGGGCAGAGATCTGAACTTTAATGGAGCCTAAAGGTAAGCCCATATCTGCTTGCAGGAAGAGTAAGAACCGGCTAATATGAAAATCCGCAGTAGAATACTGTCGACTAACACCAAGAAACATATTTCTTCCATATGCGGTGGTAATGCTTAGACGTGCCCTTCTTCCTGGTTTGGACAATTGTCGCAATAACCTTGGTGGAAAGTCCTTTCTGGGTTAAAATCTCCCTTTCAACTTTCATGCCGTCAAACAAAGCCTTGGTAAGTCTGCATAGATGAACAGCCCTTGCAGAAGAAGAACTCTTTCTCGAGGGACATGGCCAAGAGGTCCGCATACCAGGCCTGTCGAGGGCAATCAGAATTGTCTGTAGGCTGGTCTCATCCTATAGACCCATCTCGCTACTGAACCAAGACTTCAAAATTTTTACAAAAATCCTTGCCTCCCGCCTCCAATTGATACTGCCCACACTTCTACACCCTGCACAGACAGGATTTCTACGTAATAAGCACTCTGTGATCAATGTTCGATCTTTACTAGCGGCCATGATCAAATCCCACGAATCACGGGAGATGGGAAATATAATCCTCAGCTGCGACGCAGACAAGGCCTTCGACAGGGTATCTTGGGCCCATATTAATAGGATATTTAAACACCAGAACTTTGATCCAGCCTTTACACATGTTTTTCAAACACTATACCAAAACCCCCAAGCATTCTTAACAATCAACGCCCATAACTCTAAACGTTTTATACTACAACGTGGGACCAGACAAGGTTGTCCTTTATCCCCTCTCTTATTTAACCTAGCTATGGACCCCCTCCTCAGACACTTCTTAAAGGAAAAAAAATGGAGAGGTATTAAACTAGCCAATCAGGAACTTAAATTTTCAGCATTTGCAGATGACATACTATTTTACGTTAGCAATCCTCATGAGGCCATGCCACATTTGCTTAATATACTTAATTCCTTTGAAACAGTATCAGGATTCAAAATTAATTACTCAAAGACAGAAGCATTAGCCTTCTTTCCTGCAGCTAAATTGGGATGGGGTGACACCTTTCCATTCCAATGGGCAAAGAATAACCGTCTCACCTATCTGGGCATCATAATCCCAGATCATCCTTCCAAATTATACTCCCTCAATATTCTCCCACTCCTCGCCAGAACTCACGCAGATTTCATCAGATGGGCTCACCTTCCGCTGACATACACAGGCAGAGGTCACTTGTATAAGATGATCAGCTTCCCACGCCTCTTATACGTGTTACAATTGCTTCCGATGATCCCAAATAAAGGCACATTTACACAACTAGACAAAGCACTGACTAAATTTATCTGGGCGGGTAAACGCCCACGTTTCTCCCTATTCAAATTGCGACAACCAAGGTCACTCGGGGGTTTAAACCTACCATGCCATCGAGCATACGCATTGGCAGCAAATTACAGGATTGCCCTGGACTGGATTGGTGGACAAAACAAATACACCAATGCACAACTAGAACAATCCTTCAGTCCCACCTGGAACTTGACATCCCTACTACACACCTCCCCGAATAACATGCCCAACCACATAAAAGACAATGTGCTCATCTCTTCTACTTGTGCTGCATGGCAAAAGATCCGCTCTCAATTAAAACTCTCAAACCAGACGTCACTCTTCACACCCCTCTGGGGCAATCCTGATTTTAAACCACATGTCACCTCTCCGATATTCCGTAATTGGCACGAAGGGGGACTAAAATATGCACATCACTTCTTAGACACCCAAAATTTAACACTACTCACACACTCGCAGATCATAGAACGTTTCCCGAACCTATCCATACCATTGTTCCCCTTCCTTCAAGCAAGCAGCTTTGTAAGAAAATTATTATCCAGTCTATCCTCCCAAGACATTTCCAACGCCTTAGATAGATCGGCTCGACTTAATCCAAAAGATCATTTCTCAATAGCATTCATACACACACACTCTCGCCCATTACTAAATATAGATTCTGGCACAGTGGGCTTACTGAAATGGACAAGGGACTTCCCGGACCTGACACTAAGAAATATTTTAGACGCCAACAGCTACCTAGATAAGACACTGGGCTCAGTCACATACACAGAGATGCACCAGAAAATATTACACAGAGCATATGTCACCCCCAGGTTGAGGTTTCTTATAGGAGCTGCCCCTACATCACGCTGTTACAAATGCACCGCTTTAGAAGCGGGTATAGTCCATTGCCTCTGGTCATGCCCTAAAGCACAGGTCTTATGGCAGGCACTCCAATCATATATAACCACAGAGCTGAAAATACAATTTACCATAAATAGGACCTGGGCGTTTTGGGGCATTTACCCACCTTCTTCACACAACACGCTAACCAAAGGTAATCGCATCCTATTAATCAAACTGGCCGCTGCAACAAAGAAAACAATCCTCTCTCAATGGATCGCCACTGATCCAATCCCCATCACACTGTTACATCCCAGAATCTCCCATCTCTTCCACCTGGATTGGACCAACACCTCACTACAGAAAGACAAACTAACAGAAAAATACTTCCAAACTTGGCTACCGTATGTTATAACCTTATCTCCACTGGTAAGGGCCGCTTTACGACAATGTTTTCAAGATACCAGATGGTACCTACTAGAGACGCTTAACTCTACTGCTCCTTTCTGACTCTGATCTTCATCTATATACCTGTCTTCACATAACTTCCATAGAATATGATATGACTTTATAATATCACGTTCATCTTTGCATAATTGATTGTTCTAAATACATATCTAAGGATGTTAAAATATGGCGAAACACCATAATTTATATGTATTGTCAAGCTGTTTTGCACTGGATACATTTGTGTTCTGTTATCTGTTACTATATTCTGTAACCATCTGTCAATAAAAAAATTTATAAAAAAAAAAAAGAATTGTCTGTAGGCATTCCCTTTTTAGAACTCCTGGGAAAGAGAGGAATCTGAGGACACAGAGGAACTGGTAAACCCACCACTGCAGTCTGTGGATCCCTCATCCTGGAACAGTAGCTACCCAGCTTCTTGTTGAGCCGTGAAGCCATCATGTCGATCAGCGGGCTGCCCCACCCTTGAACCAACAGCTGACACACCTGCAGGTAAAGGTCCCATTCTCCCGGGTTCAGATTGTGTCTGCTGAAGAAATCTGCTTCCTAGTTGTCCACTTCCGGAATAAATATGGCCGACATGGCCCTGGAGTTGCGTCCTGCCCAGAGGAGTATCCTGGACACCTCTCACATTGTGGCCCTGTTTTTTGTTCCTCCTTGGTTTATGTATGCCACCACCGTGTCATTGTCTGACTGGACCTGAATGGCCTGATGTTGAAGGAGGGAAGAGGCCTGTAGAAGCGCATTGTAAATTGCCCTGAGTACCAGAATGTTTTTTGGAAGAGAACACTCCTGAGGCGACCACCTTCCCTGAAATTGAGCCCCCTGGGTCACAGCACCCCAATCGCGGAGGCTCGCATCTGTTGTCAACAGAATCCAAGCCTGAATTCCGAACAGTCGATCTTCTACTAGGTGGGAGATCTGTAACCACCATAGCATGGAAATCCTTGCCCTTTGTATAAGGGCTAGCCTCTGGTGCATGTAGAGATGTGACCTTGACCATTTGTCCAGCAGATCCAGCTGGAATGGATGGGCATGGAATCTTCCATATTGAATTGCCTCATAGGAGGCTACCATTTTGCCTAGTAGGCGGATGCAAAGATGCACCGAGATCTTGTGTGGTTTCAGAGCGGAACAAACCCGACTGAATTGTCAAGGCTTTGTCCAGAGGAAGAAACAGTTTCTGAGACACCGTGTCCAGTATCATCCCCAGGAATTGCAGCCTCTGCGATAGTTTCAGGTGTGATTTCTGTAGATTGAGAGTCCAACCGTGATTCATGAGAAGTCGCTTAGTTAGGTCAAAGCTTTCCAACAACTGAGCCCTGAACACAGCTTTTATGAGGAGATCGTACAAGTACGGGACGATGTTCACCCTCATCACGCAGAGTTGTAGCATCATTTCTGCTATCACCTTCGTGAACACCCTTGGTGCCGTGGAGAGACCAAAAGGCAAGGCCCAAAACTGGAAGTGGCCTGATGAAGCAGCCAGATCTGGATGTGAAAGTATGCATCCTTCATATCCAGGCATACCAGGAACTCCCTTTTTTCTAGACCAGAAACCACAGCTCGCAGAGATTCCATTTTGAACATGAACACGCATAGGTACGGGTTCAGAGATTTGAGGTACAATATTGACCTAACCGAACCATCCGGTTTCGGCACCACGAACGGGCTTGATTAAAATCCCCTGTTTCAGAGCAGAGGAGGAACTGCAACTTTAACAGTTTTTGGATGGCCTCTTGCAAGGTAACTCTTCCTACAGGTGAAGCTGGTAAGCCTGACCTGAAGAATCTGTGATGAGGGAGTGCTTGAAATTCCAACCAGTATCCTTGGGAGATCAGGTCTATCATCCAAGGATCCCGGCAATACTCCACCCAAACCTGTTTGAAATATTGAAGTCAAGTACCCACCTGAAAGTCCCCCTGCAGCCGAGGCCAACCGTCACTCGGACTGCTTCGTGGAGGAAGAAACTGAATTCTGCTCCAGTGATCTAGCGGCTGCTGGTCTGCGAGGTTTACCTCAATTTCCTCTAGCTGCACTGGCATCACCCCTGTCCCTACTTCTGAATCTGGCCACATGAAAGGACTGTAAAGAGGGGCCAGGGTAAGTACATCTAGCCAGATAAGCTGCAGACGGCAGATAGGTGGACTTACCAGCAGTTGCTTGTGAAATCCACATATTTAGTTTCTCACCAAACAGAGCCTCCCCTGTGAAGGGAATATTCACAACTCCTCTTTTGGACTCAGCATCTGCTGTCCACTGTCGCAGCTATAGCGCCCTGCGAGCCGACACAGCCATTGGCGTGGTACGTGAATTGATTAGGCCAATCTCCTTGATAGCCTCACTCATTAAGTTAGCAGAATCCTGAATATGTTGCAGGAGTGTCAGAAGATCATCCTGAGGCATAGTGTCAAAACTTTCTATCATGTTACCAGACCATTTAACAATGGCCTTTGTGATCCAACCACAAGCATTGGTGGGTCTCTGTGCGACTCCCACTGCAGTGTATAATGGATTTGAGTGTAGTCTCAATCTTATGATCAGCAGGGTCTTTCAAGGAGATAGCACCAGGTACTGGCAGTACAATCTTACTTGACAGCCTGGACACTGAGGTATCCACAGCTGGAGGATTCTCCCACACCTGCCTATACACAGGGGCAAAGGGAAGGAATTTAGCAACTGCTTAGGGGTCTGAAATTTGTCAGTATTAACCCACATCTCTTTAAAAAGTGTGTTTAATACTTTAGAGACAGGAAAGGTGGCAGTAGACTTTTGTTTTACATTAAAAAATTACTCCTTATTAGGTTCTGACTCTTTATCAGGGATAGTCAGGACCTCCCTAACAGAATAGATACATGCCTCTGCACCCTGAGACAGAGTACGGTCTCCTTTAGCAACCTCTACTTCCCCTTCCTCCAAATCTGGTATCTCATTGTCAGAGTCAGACTGGAGCACATGTGGCAGCATGAGTTTCTGGGAAACCAGCAGAGGGGGGTTGAGGGAGGTCTGAGATCAGAAAATCATCCATAGATCTTTTAAACACTTGTCTTTCCTGCCTTGCAGTAGCCAGTTCAGATGATATATTAGACATCATCCCTTTAATTGAATCCAGCCATTCTGGTTCCTGTGTGCTGCTTCCTTGTGAAGGGAGACTGCACTGAGTACACAACAGAGACCCCCTGGAGTGGTGGAAAACTTTGTGCTACAGGACTGACTTATAACTTTATTGCCAGACATGTTTATGCAGCAGAACACACACACAGGAGCAGTGGAATAACACAGTAACGCAGGTTACAGCCTGGATGAAGTGAGAGAGAGGGAAAAAACCAGCACATTCCTGCCTCAATCAGCTAAAGAAGTGCTTTGCAGGGCAGAAACTAGAACCTTAGCTAAGGTAACTAGTTTTAACAGACAATGTGTTGCTCCCCCCTTCTACAAAACCCCCTGGTACCAGTGAAAGATGCTTTTGAGGGTCCTTGGAGGAGCAGCGCCTTTCTGCATGCAGTCTGTAGTGTGATGCAATAGTAAATGGCGCCTCTGAGCCGCTTTTCCCACTCTCTGGGAATCCCAGTCCCCTTAATGGCGTGCGGTCCCCGTACTTTACTATACTGGCAAGTCACTCCAATCTACAGAAAACGGGGTTAAAACCCCTTTGTGTCAGCACCAGTGTGGGTATATGCAGCGAGCACTGCAGTGCCGAGTGCCTGCCCAGCCCTTATGCCACCATGTGAACTGGGGACTCGCTAACCTGGACCACGGTTCCTGTACTCACCACACCAGCGTCTTCAGCTCTGTTAGGGGTGGCAGCATGCTGTTGGAGTGCGCGCGAACCCTGGGGGTGAGCGAAACAACGCCTCAGGAGTTATGCCCTGTTAGCGGGGATCTGGACCATTAACCCTTCAAGAGGTTGGTCCGGTCCCCCCCTAAGTCCCACGATGCAGGCAGACTGGTGCCAGCCAGTGCTGCCTGAAAATAAACTAAAATGGTCTTTGAAGAAAACACTCTGGAGAATGCACCCGTCTTCTTGGACACATTTTTCTAAACGGAGTCTGCTGGAGGGGCATAGAGGGGAGGAGCCAACACATTCTGAAGAATATTTTAAATGCCAGGCTCCAATGGACCCCATCTATTTCCCATGGTACTAAGACCATCCAAGTATCCCTTAAGACGTTAGAGAAAATAGGATTTTAATTACCTACCGGTAAATCCTTTTCTCGTAGTCCATAAGGGATATAGTAACATTGTATTTGAGGTTGAATGGAGGCAAATTGCCCATCATGTTCAACCTGTTTTAAGTTGTGATGATTCTACATACTTGCTAAATAATGTTTTATGACTAGTTAGCTACTATAACTCATGTTACACCCGGATTAACTACGTTGATATTTTAAGTATTATAACCTTGGATAGCTTTTTCATTCAGAAATTTATCCATTCCTTTTTTTTAAATTCAATTACAGAGTCCGCCATTACCACCTTCCCTGGCAGGGAATTTCACATCCTGATTGCCCTAACCGTGAAGAACCCTTTCCTCCGTTGCGTTCGGAACTTTCTCACCTCCAGTCACAGCGAGTGCCCACGTGTCCTAAACTGAGTTCTTTTAATAAATAATTCCTCTGATAACTCTTTGTGATGTCCCTTTACATATTTGAAGATATTAATAATATCTCCTCTTAGGCGCCTCTTTTCTAGTATATACATATTCAGCCTAGTAAGTATTTCCTTATAGTCCAGTCCTTCTAGGCCTTTAATCAATTTAGTAGCTCGCCTTTGAACACTTTCGAGTTCACTGATGTCTTTTTTTATACAATGGTGCCCAAAACTGAACACAATATTCCAGGTGCGGACGTACCAATGCCTTATACAGCGGTATGATTACATCAGAGTCCCTTGTCTCTATTCCCCTTTTTATGCATGCTAGCACCTTACTTGCCTTCTTTACTGCGTTTTGACATTGTGTACGTTTATTAAGCCTATTATCAATGAATACCCCCAAATCTTTTTCCAACTCTGTTTCCTCTAGGTGTTCCCCATTTAATATGTAGGATGCAAGTTTGTTTTTAGTCCCAAAATGCATAACCTTGCCTTTGTCTGTATTGAACCTCATTTTCCATTTAGACGCCCAGAGTTTAAGTTTAGATAGATCATTCTGCAAGGACTCGACATCCAATTCTGAACTAATTACCTTACACAGTTTAGTATCATCTGCAAAGATTGACACTGTGCTTTCCAGGCCTATTTCTAGGTCATTGATAAATATGTTGAACAGTAGTGGTCCGAGTACAGACCCTTGTGGTATTCTAGAATCTATATTGGGGACAACTTAGTACGATGGGGTATAGACTGGGTCCAAAGGAGCTGGTGCACTTTAAATTTCTTCAACTGTGTGTGCTGGCTCCTCCCATAGGCAGCTATAGGTAAAATAGTTCCCGAAGGAGAAAGGACATACTTGAGAGGAGGAACAGAACAATGAGAGGTGAGATTCACACACTAACATAAAACGACCAGCAACGGCTGGGAACAAAACATCAACAGCTGAACAGGTAACCATATAAGAGAAAGGGATACAGTCTCTAGGTCGACAAGACTTCGGTTGACCACTATTGGTCGATAGTAGGTTGACATGACAAAAGGTCGACATGAGTTTTTCACATTTTATTTTATTTTTAATTTTTTTTCAACTTGTTCGTACTTTACAATCCATGTGGACTACAATTGGGAATGGTAACCTGTGCCGAGCGCAGCGGTAATGGAGCGAGGCACCTTGCCCGAAGCATGGCGAGCATACACGGTGCACTAATTGGGGTTCCTGGACACTCTACAAAGAAAACGACACAATTTTTTTTTAAAACTCATGTCAACCTTTTTTCATGTCGACCTAGAAACAATGTAGACCTACTTACTGTCGACCAACAGTGGTCAACCTAGACACTGTCAACCTAATTCTAGTCTATCTTACATACCACACCCAAGAGAAAACATGCAGACAAGTCAATGCACTGAGTCGGGCGCCCAATATCCCTTATGGACTACGAGAAAAGGATTTACCGGTAGGTAATTAAAATCTTATTTTCTCTAGCATCCATAAGGGATATTGGGGGCATCCCAAAGCTTCTAGAAGGATGGGAATGTGCGGAGACGTCTGCAGCACCGCCTGCCCAAACTGGGAATCCTCTTGGGCCAGGGTATCTAACATGTAGAACTTCACAAATGTGTTCTCCGACCAGGTAGCAGCTCGGCATAGTTGCAAGGCCGAGACTCCACCAATCTTGTAGAGTGGGGCTTCAGAGACTGGAACAGGCAAGGTTTCTGACACACAGGCCTGTTGTAGTAAGCCAAAGCCAACGAGCAATGGACTGCTTTGAAGCAGGGCAACCCTTTTTCTGTGCATCATGTAGCACGAACAAGTAATCCGTCTTTCTGATCTGTGCCATTCACTTGACATAGACCTTCAAGGCTTGCACAGCATCAAATGCCTCCGGAGGCGCAGAAATGCCAGAACTAGATGGAAACACAATAGGTCGATTCAAGTGGAATGCAGAGACTACCTTCGGCAGGAACTGCTGCCTAGTCCTGAGCTCCGCTCTTAGCAGAAGCCAGGGCCAAAAACATCACCGTCTTCCACCTGAGGTACTTGTCTTCTACCGTCATCAGAGGTTCAATCCAAGAGGTCTGTAGACACTCCAACACTACATTCAAATCCCAGGGTGCCGTGGGCGGCACAAAAGGAGGTTGAATGTGAAGCACCCCTTGCAAGAAGGTCTGAACTTCTGGCAATACTGCCAATGTCCTCTGGAAGAAAATTGAGAGAGCTGAAATGTTGACCTTAGTGGAATCCAGACGTAAGCCCTTAGCCACACCAGCCTACAGGAAATGGAGGAAATGTCCCAAGTTGAACTCTGCAGGCGGATACGTGCGGTCCCCGCACCAAGAGACAAGTATCTTCTCCAGATATGATAGTGTTTTTGACGTCACAGTTTTCCTGGCCTGAACCATGGTAGCAAGAACCTTTTTGGAAAGGCCCTTGTGAGCTAGGATATTCAGCTCATCCTTCATGCCATCAAACAAAGTTGCTGTAAGCCCAGGTAGACGAATGGTCCTTGTTGAAGAAGATCTCTTATCAGGGGCGGAGGCCAAGCGTCTTCGACTGACATGTCCAGAAGATCTGCGTACCACGCGCTCCAGGGAAAATCAGAATTGCCTGAACTCCTCGATTCCTGATTCGCTTTAGCACCCTTGGGAGCAATGGAATCGGTGGAAATGGGTAAACCAGCCAGGCCAAAGCAACGTCAGTGCATCCACTGCCCTCGCCTGAGGGTTCCTGGTTTGTGAGCAATACCATCAAAGCTTCTTGTTGAGTCGAGAAGCCATCATGTCTATCTGTGGGCAGCCCCACTGGTTGATGATCTGCTGAAACACCTGATGGTGAAGCCCCCACTCTCCCGGGTGTAGTTCGTGATGACTCAAAGTCTGCTTCCCAGTTGTCTACCCCCGGAATGAAAATTGCGGACATTACTCTTGCATTTCTTTCTGCCCAGAGGAGTATCTTTGGCACTTCCTGCATGCAGGCTCTGCTTTTTGTCCCTCCTTGTCGATTGATGTACGCCACTGCCATGGGGTTGCCTGACTGAACTTGGATCGCATGATCCCTGAGTAGAGGAGAGGCCTGAATCAGGGCATTGTAGATCACCCGAAGTTCTAGAATGTTGATCAGAAAGAGGGCTTTGTGGGCTGACCACCTGCCCTAGAACTGAGCCCCCAGGGAGACCGCTCCCCATCCTCTCAGACTCGCATCTGTCATGAGGAGGATCCAATCCTGAATCCCAAAACTTCGACCTTCCAGTAGGTTGGAGGACTGCAGCCACCACAGGAGGGAAATCCTTGCCTAAGGTGACAGCCATATTATCCGGTGTATCTGAAGATGTGATCCAGACCACTTGCTCAGGGATCTAATTGAAATGTTCTGGCATGGAACCTTCCATACTGGATCGCCTTGTATGAGGCTACCATCTTCCCCAACAGTATCCAGCAACACTCCCAGGAACAGGAGCCGCTGAGTTGGCTCCAGGTGGGACTTCGGTAGTTGAAGTGTTACAGAAGTTGGATAGTGCGGTCTATATGAATCTCTTTGGACCTTGCTTTTATCAAGAGATCATCCAGATAATATGGACCCCCTGGACCCGAAGTTGAAACATCATCTCTGCCATCACCTTCGTGTATACCCTCGGAGCTGTGGACAGGCTGAAGTGTAGCACCTAGAACTGGTAGTGGTCGTTCAGCAGGGCAAACCTCAGGAAGGCCTGGTGATATGGCCAAATTGGGATATGAAGATAAGCGTCCTTTATATCCAGGGAGACCATGAACTCCCGTTCTTCCAGGCTTGCAATCACTGCTCGCAAGGACTTCATCTTGAACTTGAAAACCTTTAGGAAAGGGTTCAAGGATTTTAGATTCAAATTGAGTCTTACCAAACCATCTGGTTTCGTTACCACAAACAGGTTGGAGTAGTAACCTTTTCCCTGTTGTTGCAGAGGCAATGGAACAATGATTTGGGACTGGACCAATATTTGGATGGCCTGTTGCAGCGAAACACGCATATCCTCCAAAGCTGGTAAACTTGATTTGAAAAATCGTTGGGGAGGAGTGCCGTCGAACTCCAGCTTGTAGCCCTGAGAAATTAGCTCCTTTACCCAGGTATCCTGGCAGGAGCTTTCCCAGATGCAGCTGAAGTGATGCAACTGAGCGCCCACCCCGAGATCCCCTCGGGAGGGGGGGAGGCACCATCATGCTGAGTCCTTGGTGGAAGCTGAAGTGGTGCTTTGTTTCTGGGAACCTGCAGCTGCTGGCTTTTTTTGCCTTACCTCTGGTGCCTCGTGCAGCGTTTGAGACGCCTCTGGTTCTAGATTGAAACATAGCGATCCGAAAGAACTGATTAGTTGGCCCCAGGTAGGAGTGCCTAGCTGGTGGGGCCCCAGAGGAGAGAAATGTGGATTTCCCCGCAGTAGCTTTTGTAATCCCCAAATCCAACTCCACCCTGAATTGCCACTCCCCTGAGAAAGGGAGAGACTCCACACTACGCTTGGAATTTGCATCTGCTATCCACTGGCGCAGCCACAAAGCTCTGTGTGCCGACACTGCCATGGCAGTAGTATTTGCATTAATAGCACCTATCTCTTTAATAGAGTCGTACAGGATGCGCGCAGTATTCTGAATGTGTTGGAACAGAGTAACCATACTCACCAGAGACATATCTCCCCGCAAGGCTCTCTTGAACTGGCCCACCCAGTTGTGAATGGCATGTAACATCCAGCACCCCGCTATCACAGGTTTTTGTTATATACCAGCTGCTGTGGAATAGACTTCAGTGTAGTCTCTAGTTTTCTATCCCCAGGGTCCTTCAAAGCCAAAGAGCCAGGGACCAGTAACACCACCTCTTCAGACAGGCGTGAGACAGAGACGTCAACAGCCGGCAGATCTTCCCAGTTTTTTCTGCATTCAGGAGAAAATGGGACAGTGTTGAGAAGCGTCTGGTCACCTGGAATTTTTTATCAGGATTTTTCCAGGTCAACTTTAAACATATCTAATTCCTTAGAATTGGGGAAAGTGACCCTAACCTTTTTCTGTGAGGAAGAAAATGACTGCTTTACTGCATCATCTTCTACTGGGAGTTTTAACACATCCCTGATAACAATTATGAGGGCCTCAAGTCCTTGTGCAGGAGATAAATCCTCAATAATAGGGTCCAACTCCTCCCCCTCTAAGCTATGGAGAGGGGTCTGTCCTCTACCTCTTGCAGCCAGGTCTGCTACAGCCTGTTGCAGTTCTTCTGACTATTTGCAGAGGGCTGAGAGAATATGTCTGCCATCCAGGGATTTTAACCAGGATTGCTGCTGCACCCCCCCCCCCCCCCCCAGCCTCCTTGTGAGGACTTGCTACATTGTTCATGAGAGGAGGGGGGGGGAATCTGTATGTGCATAAATGGAGTTTACCATATTCACAGGAGACACGCACACAACCACTGTACAAGCAAGTCTGCCCTTGATTGGTATGTGAGTAGGAGACCCAGAGAAAATTACCAGCACACCAAACCTAACAGACTCAGGGAGACTGTAGACTGTAACTTTATACTGTGACTCAGTTTAACACCGGTGTTGTGTCCTTATCAGGACTCTATTTACAGGTATAATAGCTGCTCTACCCCTTTCTAACACCCCTATATGTTTCTGGAGTGTTGTAGGAGCTGTGTGCCTGATGCTGCTGGAAGCAGAGGAAGACGCCAAGAAGCTGCTGGTCCCACTCTGAGGTAGCTCCGCCCCCTGCAATGGCGCCAGAGCTACACATTTATTTATACTGGCAAATGTCTCCTCTTGGTGTAAAACATTATATAAAAGGAGATTTATGGTAGACTTACCATTGTTAAATTTCTTTCTGCGAGGTACACTGGGTTCCACAGGGAATACATTGGGGTGTAGAGATGGATCTTGATCCAGGCACCAACAGGTTAAAGCTTTAGCTGTCCCAATATGCATTGGGGCCTCCTCTATAACCCCGCCTCCATGCACTGTGAACTCAGTTTCGTTAACCAGTCCAATGCAGGAGCAGGTAAAAGAGAAGGTAGATGTTAGTCACACAGAACCACATTCTCACGATAGGAGAAGGGACCAGCGACTAATGCCATACAAACTCATAGAAACTAGGTGCGTCAGGGCGGGCGCCCTGTGGAACCCAGTGTACGTTGCAGAAAGAGATATAACAATGGTAAGTCTACCATAAATCTCTTTCTGCAGAGGTGTACACTGTGTTCCACAGGGAATACACTGGGGATGTCCCAAAGCAGTTCCTAAAGGGAGGTGACGTGCCTTAGCGGGTATGAGAACCCGGCGTCCAAAGGAAGCATCCTGGGAGGTGGAAGTATCAAAGGCATAGAACCTAATGAACGTGCCGCCTTGCACCAATGTTCTGTGGATGCGTCACGGTGGGTCGCCCAAGAGGGTCCAACAGACCGAGTAGAATGGCCTTTAGTAGCAGCAGGAGCTGGAGGTCCAGCCTGTGCATAAGCTTCTGCAATCACCATTCTAATCCATTTGGACAAGGTTTGCTTAGTCGCAGACCAGGTACGTTTGTGAAACCAAAAAGTACAAAAAGGAAATCTGACCTCCTGATAGAGGCAGTCCTCTCCACATATATATGGAGAGCCCGTGCCACATCCAAAGACTGCTCTTTGTAGGACAAACCAGAAGAGATGAAGGCCGGAACCACAATCTCTTGGTTAAGGTGAAAAGATAACACCACCTTAGGCAAATTACCAGGGTGAGTTCTAAGAACTGACCGGTCACAGTGAAATGACAGGACAAAGCGCCTAGGTCCGACACCCTTCTAGCAGAGGCAATAACCAGTAGGAACAGGACCTTGACCGTGAGCCATTTCAGGTCCACTGACTCAAGAGGTTCAAATGTAGACTTTTGTAGGACATGCAGAACAACAGATCCCATGTAGCCACAGAAGGGACATAGGAAGGCTGAATCCGTAAAACACCCTGAGTGAAAGTATGAACGTCAGGAATATACGCAATTTTTCTCTGAAACCATACCAACAAGGCAAGGATATGAACCTTTGGGGGAGGCCAGACAAAGGCCTAAGTCCAGGCCGTGTTGAAGAAAAGCCAGATGTCTGGAAGTTCTGAATTTGTAAGCCTCATAATTCTTAGCAGCACACCAGGGGAAGTAAGAATTCCAGACCCTAGAATAAATCCGCGTAGATGCCAGTTTGCGGGCCTTCAGCACAGTTTGAATGACCGCCTCTGAGAATTCTTTGGCCCTCAGGAGTAAAGCTTCAAGAGCCACGCCGTCAAAGCCAGTCTGGCCATGTCTGGATAGATACAAAAGCCCTGAACGAGGAGGTCTGGGCGTTGAGGAAATAGAAGAGGATGCTCTATCGATAGACCCTGTAGGTCTGAGAATCAATGCCGTCTGGGCCATGCTGGAGCAACCAAAAGTAGTATTCCTCCTACTTGTTTGAACTTCCATAGTACCCTGGGCAGGAGTGACACTGGAGGGAACACATAGGGCAGCCGAAAGTTCCACGGAATTGCCAATGCGTCCACGAACGCTGCTTGAGGATCCCTGGTTCTTGATCCAAAGACCGGAACTTTGTGATTGTGTCGAGATGCCATCAGGCCTACATCTAGTAGGCCCCACTTGTTCACTTGTGCTGCCTTGATGGTTTATGTACACCACTGTGGTGGCGTTGTGTGAACGTACTTGAACAGGCCTGTTCTGTATCAGGCAGGGCGATAGACAATGCATTGAACATTGCCCGCAAGTCCAGAATGTTTATCGGGAGGAGTGATTCCTCCATGGTCCACCGACACTGGAAAGAGTGATGCTCCAACACCGCACCCCAATCCCTCAGACTGGCATCTGTAGTCAGTAGGACCCAGTTGGGGATCCAGAAGGGACGGCCCCTGCTCAACTGCTGGTCCTGTAGCCACAAGGTCATTGACAGACGAACCTCCGGAATCAAGGAGATCATGTGAGACCTGATCCGATGAGGCAGGCCATCCCATCTGTAGAGGGTGGGAATGGAATTGAGCGTACTCTACCATATCAAAAGCCGACACCATGAGGCCTAGTACTTGCATCGCTGAGTGTATCGACACTCTTGGGTGAGAAAGGAAGTATCTGATTCTGTCCTGAAGTTTCCGACCCTTCTCTGGAGACAGAAACAGCCATTGACTGTGTGTGTCCGGTAGCGCCCCGAGGTGCACCATGCTCCGGGCAGGGACCAGCGAGGACTTCTTCCAGTTGATGAGCCACCCGTGGGCTTGTAGGAAGTTTACAGTCAGTTGTAGATGACTGAGGAGGACATTGTGTGAGTTTGCCAGAATCAGCAAATCATCCAGATACGGCAGGATCCCGACTCCCTGGCGACGGAGATGAGCCATCATCACGGCCATAACCTTGGTGAAGATCCGAGGGACCGTGGCCAGTCCAAACGGCAGAGCCTGGAATTGATAGTGAAGGTTGCCAATAGCAAGCCTCAGATATTGCTGATGTGATATGGCAATAGGTATATGCAGTTAACCATCTTGTATATCCAGGGATATCATATAGCCTCCAGGTTCCATGGCCAGTACAACTGAGCGCAGTGTTTTCATACAGAACTTGGACACTAACAAACTTGTTCAGTGATTTGAGGTTGGGAATAGGCCGGAAAGACCCATCAGGTTTCGGGACTGGAAACAGGGTCGAGTAGTATCCTCTGCAACTCTGGGACAGAAGTACCGGCACTACCCCTCCTGTATCCTTGAGGGAACACACAACCATCTGTAGAGCTTGTGCCTTTAACGGATCTGAAGGGATAACTGTTGTGCAGAACTGGCGACGGGGACATCTCTTGAAAGAGACTGTGTACCCGTGAGAGACAACTTCTCACACCCATGCGTCTGAAGTGATCATTAATCAGACCTGGAAGAATCGTAGAAGTTGGCCCCCCCCACCCTGGGATCCCCCAGGGGGAGGCCTGTCCTGTCATGCAGCAGGCTTATCATTAGAAGCAGGCCGACGAGCAGCTCAGGATAGTTAGGCCTTGGGCTTAGTGGTTGTTGGGAGAATGAGACAATCTCAGGTATCCCTGACCTTTGCTTTCCCTTAAGGCCGAAAGCAGGGAAAAGTGGTACCTTATGCTTTCTGTGCAGAAGGACTAGCATTTGGGAGAAAGGCAGTCATAGTAGCTGCCGATTCAGACCCAATTTTTAATTAGGTCTTCCCCAAATAAGATGTCCCCAGTAAAGGGGAATACCTCCAAGGACTTTTGGAGTCCAGATCCACCTTCCATGACCTCAACCACAGAATACGATGAGCCAGGACAGACGTATTCGATGCCTTGGCAGCCAACACACCCGCCTCAGGGGATGCCCCCTGGTGTAGAAAAAGGTGGCGGTGGTATTGTGAGACAGGGATTGTCTGGCATTGTCCGATGTATCCTCGGGCAGCTCTTCCTCTAATGCCTGATCATCAATCTATTTTGCAGTCCCAAGAGGACGCAATCGTGGTCTAGGTACAACACCCGTAAGGGAGTAATCCACACGCTTATTTGTCGGATTCTACAGTAAGGGGACAGTGGTGAGAGGCAGAGTGGACGATACCCAATGGGTGACACATGAGTTCACTAGCAGTGAATTACCTACTTGTTATATAACTCTGCAGGGGAGGATATCGAGCTAATGCCCGTTGTAGCCAGGAGGAATGTCTTCCCTGAATTAGACCAGGGGTCTTGTCTGATGTACAGTACACTTAATGGTCAGATTGTGGTAACAGAGTTTTAATTACCCTCTGACGTGTGAACATATCAGTTTGCTTAACCACAGTAGGGGAATCCTCTTATCAGTGTTTTATAGGATTTGTTACCCAGTAACGACAAGGGCAAGTGGTATCATTTAGCAATGAAAAATCCTTGTCAGAAATACCTAATATAGGGACTGACAGGTCAGAATGATCCCCCTCTCTTCCGATAAAATATCAGAGACACTATTGGATAGGGGGGAGGGAGCAGCCCACTTAGATGACTCAGACACATGAGTGACCTGGAATAGGGTTTTGCCTGGACTGAGTCATAGGCTAATACCAGTGAGGCAAAATTTTCCTGCCCAAAGCGGATTAACCATGGGGACATCAGTGACTGTAATGTTACAGGTGCTCCCATAGGGGGCACAAAGTGTTCAACTAGAGTACCCAGTAGGTTTGAGAACGCAGCCCAGGTTGGCTCCAGATTGATTACAGGAGCTGCGGACTGACTGGGAGATGTATGAGACATAGTACGCAGACCATCACCCAAAACTTTCCCCTCAGGTAAATCTGTTGCGCATGCTCTGCAGGATGCAAGAGTGTCCCCAGATTTACTGCCCTACATATTAAACATTATACACAAATGCAACAGAGAGCGGTTTAGTATGATGAAGACAGAGTACAATACCTGCGAATAAATCCGTTAGCATGTGACAGTACCCAGTACACAACACCTGCGAATAAATCTGGCATTATGTGACTGAGTACACAGTAGAATACACGTAATAGGTAAATATTGTGACGCACTATGGAGGTCATTCCGAGTTGTTCGCTCGCAAGGCGATTTTAGCAGAGTTGCTCACGCTAAGCCGCCGCCTACTGGGAGTGAATCTTAGCATCTTAAAATTGCGAACGAAGTAATCGCAATATTGCGATTACACACCTCGTAGCAGTTTCTGAGTAGCTTCAGACTTACTCGGCATCTGCGATCAGTTCACTGCTTGTCGTTCCTGGTTTGACGTCACAAACACACCCAGCGTTCGCCCAGACACTCCTCCGTTTCTCCGGCCACTCCTGCGGTTTTTCCGGAAACGGTAGCGTTTTTTCCCACACGCCCATAAAACGGCCTGTTTCCGCCCAGTAACACCCATTTCCTGTCAATCACATTACGATCGCCAGAACGATGAAAAAGCCGTGAGTAAAATTCCTAAGTGCATAGCAAATTTACTTGGCGCAGTCGCAGTGCGAACATTGCGCATTAAGCGGAAAATCGCTGCGATGCGAAGATTTTTACCGAGCGAACAACTCGGAATGAGGGCCTATATACTGATCCAGACGCACCTAGTCCCCTAGGGTACAGTATACGGTGATAGATATATCTGGAATACACCGCAGTGAAATCATATAGCAGATACAGGCACACAGTCACATTTGCAATGCAGATAATTATTTTCATGACCATAAAATTGCATTGGGTTATTATATGAACACACATAAATATATATATATATATATATATATATATACTACTTAAAAAAATAAAAGGGAACACTAAAATCACACATCCTAGATCTGAATGAATGAAATATTCTTTTCTCTGACGTCCTAGTGGATGCTGGGAACTCCGTAAGGACCATGGGGAATAGACGGGCTCTGCAGGAGACTGGGCACTCTAAAAGAAAGATTAGGTACTATCTGGTGTGCACTGGCTCCTCCCTCTATGCCCCTCCTCCAGACCTCAGTTAGAATCTGTGCCCGGCCAGAGCTGGGTGCTCCTAGAGGGCTCTCCTGAGCTTGCTAGAAAGAAAGTATTTGTTAGGTTTTTTATTTTCAGTGAGATCTGCTGGCAACAGACTCACTGCTACGAGGGACTGAGGGGAGAGAAGCAAACCTACCTGCGTGCAGCTAGCTTGTGCTTCTTAGGCTACTGGACACCATTAGCTCCAGAGGGTTCGAACACAGGGCCTGACCTCGATCGTCCGGAGCCGCGCCGCCGTCCCCCTTGCAGAGCCAGAAGACAGAAGAGAAGGAGATGAAATCGGCGGCAGAAGACTCCGGTCTTCATTAAGGTAGCGCACAGCACTGCAGCTGTGCGCCATTGCTCCCACTGCACACCACACACTCCGGTCAATGTAGGGTGCAGGGCGCTGGGGGGGGGGGCGCCCTGGGCAGCAATAAAATACCTTTTGGCATAAAAATACACATAATACAGTCTCGGGGGGTCTCGGCTTTACAGCTTTGCCGAGCTGCTACTTGGTCGGGTTCAAACACATTTGCTAAGTTCTACAAGTTTGATACCCTGACTGAGGAGGACCTTGAGTTTGCTCATTCGGTGCTGCAGAGTCATCCGCACTCTCCCGCCCGTTTGGGAGCTTTGGTATAATCCCCATGGTCCTTACGGAGTTCCCAGCATCCACTAGGACGTCAGAGAAAATAAGAATTTACTCACCGGTAATTCTATTTCTCGTAGTCCGTAGTGGATGCTGGGCGCCCGTCCCAAGTGCGGACTCTCTGCAATACATGTATATAGTTATTGCTTACCTAAAGGGTTATTGTTATGAGCCATCTGTTACTGAGGCTCAGTTGTTGTTCATACTGTTAACTGGGTATGGTTATCACGAGTTGTACGGTGTGATTGGTGTGGCTGGTATGAGTCTTACCCTGGATTCCAAATCCTTTCCTTGTTGTGTCAGCTCTTCCGGGCACAGTTTCCTTAACTGAGGTCTGGAGGAGGGGCATAGAGGGAGGAGCCAGTGCACACCAGATAGTACCTAATCTTTCTTTTAGAGTGCCCAGTCTCCTGCGGAGCCTGTCTATTCCCCATGGTCCTTACGGAGTTCCCAGCATCCACTACGAACTACGAGAAATAGAATTACCGGTGAGTGAATTCTTATTATTAAATACTTTGTTCTTTACATAGTTGAATGTGCTGACAACAAAATCACACAAAAATAATCAATGGAAATCAAATTTATTAACCCATGGAGGTCTGGATTTGGAGTCACACTCAAAATTAAAATGGAAAAACACACTACAGGCTGATCCAACTTTGATGTAATGTCCTTAAAACAAGTCAAAATGAGGCTCAGTAGTGTGTGTGGCCTCCACGTGCCTGTAAGACCTCCCTACAACGCCTGGGCATGCTCCTGATGAGGTGGTGGATGGTCTCCTGAGGGATCTCCTCCCAGACCTGGACTAAAGCATCCGCCAACTCCTGGACAGTCTGTGGTGGATGGAGCGAGATATGATGTCCCAGATGTGCTCAATTAGATTCAGGTCTGGGGAACGGGCGGGCCAGTCCATAGCATCAATGCCTTCGTCTTACAGGAACTGCTGACACACTCCAGCCACATGAGGTCTAGCATTGTCTTGCATTAGGAGGAACCCAGGGCCAACCGCACCAGCATATGGTCTCACAAGGGGTCTGAGGATCTCATCTCGGTACCTAATGGCAGTCAGGCTACCTCTGGCGAGCACATGGAGGGCTGTGCGGCCCCCCCAAAGAAATGCCACCCCACACCATTACTGATCCACTGCCAAACCGGTCATGCTGGAGGATGTTGCAGGCAGCATAACGTTCTTCTTGGCGTCTCCAGACTCTGTCACTTCTGTCACGTGCTCAGTGAGAACCTGCTTTCATCTGTGAAGAGCACAGGGCGCCAGTGGCGAATTTGCCAATCTTGGTGTTCTCTGGCACATGCCAAACGTCCTGCACGGTGTTGGCCTGTAAGCACAACCCCCACCTGTGGACGTCGGGCCCTCATACCACCCTCATGGAGTCTGTTTCTGATCGTTTGAGTAGACACATGCACATTTGTGGCTTGCTGGAGGTCATTTTGCAGGGCTCTGGCAGTGCTCCTCTTGTTCCTCCTTGCACAAAGGCGGAGGTAGCGGTCCTGCTGCTGGGTTGTTGCCCTCCTACGGCCTTCTCCACGTCTCCTTATGTACTGGCCTGTCTCCTGGTAGCGCCTCCATGATCTGGACACTACGCTGACAGACACAGCAAACCTTCTTGCCACAGCTCGCATTGATGTGCCATCCTGGATGAGCTGCACTACCTGAGCCACTTGTGTGGGTTGTAGGGAGGTCATACAGGCACGTGGAGGCCACACACACTACTGAGCCTCATTTTGACTTGTTTTAAGGTCATTACATCGAAGCTGGATCAGCCTGTAGTGTGTTTTTCTACTTTGATTTTGAGTGTGACTCCAAATCCAGACCTCCATGGGTTAATAAATTTGATTTCCATTGATAAATTTTGTGTGATTTTGTTTTCAGCACATTTAACTATGTAAAGAACAAAGTATTTAATAAGAATATTTCATTCATTCCGATCTAGGATGTGTTATTTTAATGTTCCCGTTATTTTTTTGAGCAGTGTATATATATATATATATATATATATATATATATACTAGGTGCTTTCATCGCGCCCTACGGGCGCTCTTCACACCGTCGCAAGGGGCTACGCCCCCTTAATTCTTGCATGCCTTTCTGGGGTTCAATATTTGTATTATATAAAGTATTACCTGCATTCCTTTGTTAGTGGTTAAATATTGCACAATGAAAGGGCGTGCGATGGTGAAGGAGGCGCAGCCCCTTGCGACGGCGTGAACAGCACCTGCAGGGCACGATGTACAGAATGTAGCGGGTGCGGGGAGGGACTGCGGATGGGGTCTGTAGATGCTGCAGGTGGAGGGGGGGCAGAAGTGGGGGCGGGGCCCGGATGGGGAAGAGTCGGGAGGTGCTGCGGGTGGGGGGAGGGGCAGAGGAGTGGGGGATGCAGATTGGGGAGGGGTCCGGAGGCACTGCAGGTGGGGGAGGGGCAGGGGTGCCATGGGTGGGAGAGGGGCAGGTGTGGGGATGTTGTGGATGGGTGAAGGGTTCCGGAGGTGCTGTGGGATGGGAAGGGGCGGGAGTGCCGGGGGTGGGGTAGGGGTCCGCAGGCGCCATGGGTAGGGGAGGGGCAGGTACGGGTGGTGCGGAGCATAGGGAAGGAGGTCCGGAGGTGCTGCTGGTGGTGGAGGGGCAGGTGCGGTGGTGCCATTGGTGGGGGAGGGGGGGACCGGGGATGGAGGAGGGTGTCTGCAGATGCTGCGGGTGGAGGGGGGCAGGTGTGGGGGGAGACATATAAAGGGGGTGGATGGTGGAGGGGGCCTGGAGGTGCTGTGGGTGGTGAAGGGGCGGAGGAGTAGGAGCCGCGGGTGGTGTAGGGGGTCTGGAGGCACAGCGTGTGGGGGTGGGGTGGAGGGGAAGGTGCGGAGGTGTGGTGCATTGGGGAGAGGTCTGGAGGCGCTGCGGGTACTGTACCTGCCAAAAAGGTAGTTGGAGGGTATGCAGTAACAGGGCCGTGACAGGGTCAGAACAGGGTTGACGGGGCCAGGACAGGGGTGACAGGGTCAGAAAAGGGGTGACAGGGCCAGGACAGGGGCGACGGGGCCAGGACAGAAATGACAGGGACAGGATAGGGGTGACAGGGTAGGGGTGGCAGGAACAGGACAGGGGTGACAGGGCCAGTATAGGGTTGACAGGGCAAGCACAGGGGTAACAGGGCCAGGATAGGGGTAACAGGGCCAGTATAAGGGTGAAAGGGCCAGGATAAGGGTGACAGGGCCAGGATAAGGGTGAAAGGGCCAGGATAAGGGGGGCAGGGCAAGGCCAGGGGTGACAGGGACATGACAGAACACAGGGCACGGGAGAGATTGGTATTAGGGACAAAACACCAGTGGTGACAGACAGATGTGTCTTACCGGAGTCACTGCTGCTGGCTGCTGCTGTTCCACTCCAACCTGTTGGGGATCTGCTGCTGGTGGAGACTTGGCATGGCTGACTCTCTTAGGCTGGAGTCCTGCTTCCTCTGCCCGTCCGCATCCCTCCCCCCCTCCTCAGTCACACACCGCAGACCTCGCGCAGCTGCCGGGCACTGTGGTAAGGGGAGACTGGGAGTGACTGGTTAGCCCCCAGGAGATGCTGCGGCTGGAGGGAGGAGGGGGTCGGAGCCTGCAAGCAGCTCGGACTTCTGCAGCGTTACCCGCCGGCTAAAGTGTGCGAAGGAGCTGGGCGCACCTCACTGTGGGTGGCAGCGCTGCAGCTAGCGGTGGGGTTGCCGGGGCTGGAGATAACAGAGGCAGTATGGAACCTGCACAGCGGCAGGTGCCCCACAAAACTGCAGCTAAGAAGCGTGGAGTGTGCCAGAAAGTGACGCTCCTCCGCGCCAGAGAGGGGGGGGGGGTCAAGCACACAGTGAGCCGGTGCCCGTCTGTCTGTACGGCATACCCCCTCACACACCCCCATACCTCCCAAATGTCACAATTTTCACGGGACAGTCCCATTTTTTGGGGTCTGTCCCGCTGTCCCACCCGCGGGTCGCAGTGTCCCGCGGTAACGGGGGGGTCAGTTGGAAAGCTCCTGTACTCGCTGTTCTGCTTAGCAGAGCAGCGGTGAATAGTGGAGACAGAGGGAGAGGGGGCATCAGGGGGTATGGATTAAGGGGGGGTTCCAGCAGCAGAGCCGGATTAAGGGGGGGGCAGGGGGTACGTACCGTTGGCCCCACAGTTTTAGGGGGCCCCCCGGCTCGAGTAGCTCTGTCCCAGCTCAGAACCCCCCCCCCCCCCGTCCTGCCAGCAACAACGGCAGCATTGTGCTACTGTCAGCACACGGCAGGTCTGTGGTGTTGCAGGGAGGCAGCAGTCTCCCTGCTTTCTTCTGCCTGTGCGGGTGTGTAGGTGGGAGCGACCTCCTCTGGATTTACCCCTAGCTGAGGGGCCAAAATTCCATTTAAAAAAAATCAAAAACGGAATTTGCGTAAGGGGGCGTGGCCTCGCGTCCCGCTATTAGGTCACACCCCCAACCCACAGCAGGCACAGCAATGAGATAGGGCTCCCCTGTCTCAAGTGCCCTGGCCCCCCCGGACTCATAATCTGCCCCTGGGGGCATGCCAGCAGCTCACAGAGCGCTGGGCATGCCCCCTCATTGACGAAAACGGGGCCCTCCCGTGAAGCCACGCCCCCTTTTCGCCGAGTGTGTGTCCCTCCTTCTGTCTGAAGAAAGCTCCTGCAGAAAGCTGGGAGGTATGCACCCCTGCCTGTGCCATGCCCATACTATCTGCTTCTGCTCCTAGTCTCCTGTAGATTTGGCCAGATCTGTGACTCATTTGACTAACTCCGCCCACTTGTGACTCCGCCCAGCGTTAGCAAATGAATCACAAAGTCACAGATCTGGGCTATTATATAGGAGATATATATATATATATATATATATATATAAATAATATAGCAATGCACGGTCTGAGACCGGATGTATATATCAGAATACCCTTACAATATATTCTGGCACAGGTACACTTGTTCATAACTAACGCTGTCTTAATATCGACATGTAGAATACTTAAGTGTTTGTAAAACCACGCCGCTGATGTACAGGTAGGTTTACAAAGGAGACCTTGCCCTGCAGTCCCGGAGACCAGTCGCATCTATTTTAGAAAATGGCACTCAGTATCTCAGGGATTGAGGGAGTGTGAGGCAGCTCCAGGGCGGGAACACCAGCAGTAGATGGCGCCCTGGGCCGGGGGATGGGCTACAAGTCAAGCGCCGGTTCCCCTATGCTGGACTTCTCCACCTGGTACTGTGGAGTCTTATTAAAAGTGGACATTAGTATATCCGACCTGTACTCCTATGCCCTGGTGGATGTAGTGGAGTCCCTGCTCGGTCACAGTGTCCATGCCAGCATCGCAGTCCGTCTCCCTAGACTGTGATCGGAACGCGATTTAATGGTGAGTCCCATCTGGGTGACCCCCTTACCTCCTCCCTGTAGCAGCCACGCGAACCAGGAGAGCATCAGCAACTGTGTGCCTAAGCCGGAGCATCTCCGCCGCAAGTACCCGGGAACTGAGCCAGCGAGAGTATGCCACGCCGCTTAGGAGGTGATGGAGATGCAGTGCTGAAGTGTCACCATGACATACATCGCTAACATCCCAGTTTTGAAGAAATTTTCTGTCAGAAAAACTTTTTCAGGGCTGCCCAGTGCAGCCCACCTGTTAAGTGGCCTGCTTCTGCAGACACCTACTGAAAACTGAGCTCACAGTGCCTGGAGGCGGGGTTATAGAGGAGGCCCCAATGCATCTTGGGACAGCTAAAGCTTTAACCTGTTTGTGCCTGGAACAAGATCCATCTCTACACCCCAATGTATACCCTGTGGAACACAGTGTACACTGCTGTAAAAATACCTGTTTTCACAACCGATGGTCAGTGTCCACAGGGGGCTATAGCGGGTCTCCCCCCAGGAGGGTCCCATATGCCTCCCCTGCATTTTTGTCACACCAAGAACAGGGGCCACCGGTTTGTACTCACCACTGTCATCACTTTCAGGCTACGGATAGGGGTGTGTGGTGTGCTGCAATTGTGACCACTAAGGCGCAGTGCCCTGCTGTACAACAACCTCTCGGGACAGTGGTCCTGCAGCGGGCAAGCGACTGACACCTTACAGAGGCCGGTGACCCCCCCCCCCCTAACTCCCACGGTGCACGTATGCTGTTGCCCAAACAGCACACTGGAAATAATAAAGTTTTAAAAGAAACTGAAGAAAACTCTCTGGAGCTCCAGAGTGTGCATCCTCTCCTGAGGACACCTTAGTAAAAACTGCTTGTGGGAGGGGGCATAGAGGGGAGGAGCCAGCACACCAAGTTGAAGAAATTTAAAGTGCACCAGCTCCTTTGGACCCCATCGTACTAAGTTGTCCCCAATATCCCTGGATGCTAGAGAAACAATATTTAGGAAATTTGTTGTTCATATAAGAACTATAATCGTATATAGGCCCTCATTCCAAGTTGTTCGCTCGCTAGCAGATTTTAGCAGCATTGCAAACTCTAGCCCACCGCCCTCTGGGAGTGTATCTTAGCTTAGCAGAAATGCGAACGAAAGATTAGCAGAATTGCGAATAGAAATTTCTTAGCAGTTTCTGAGTAGTTCGAGACTTACTCCTACACTGCGATCAGCTCAGCCCATTTCGTTCCTGGTTTGACGTCACAAACACGCCCTGCGTTCGGCCAGCCACTCCCCCGTTTCTCCAGACACTCCCGCGTTTTATTCTGGCACGCCTGTGTTTTCCGCACACTCCCAGAAAACGGTCAGTTTCCGCCCAGAAACACCCACTTCCTGTCAATCACACTCCGATCACTTCAACGATGAAAATTCTTTGTTTGGACGTGAGTAAATCTACTAAGTTTTGTGCTAAAATACTTAGCCCGTGCACACTGCGTACCATGCGCATGCGCATTTTTGCCTTAATCGCTCCGTTGCGAAAATCGTCAACGAGCGAACAACTCGGAATGACACCCATAGTGCAGTAGAGCAGGATTTTTGTCTGTGCAAGCCGGTGAGATAAATTATTGACCAAGCAAAATATATTAACCTGTGCATTATTAAAGAAATCCACAAAACATGACCAATTATACCCTTTCAGACATGCAGCTAAATCCCAGGTTTATGCAGGTGAATGCGCACGAACCCAGGATTTCTGCATGTGTGAAAAGACACAACCCGGGAATAAGTCCTAGGTCCCCGACCCTATTACCGACCAATTTGCCGGCTGCTAGACTCGGGTCACATGTCTGAAAGGGGTATTAGTTGTATGTAAGGACTGAAGTTGAGAAGCCCTTGTGAAGCATGTGTATTCAGCAGTGTTTCAACTACAGCCCTGAAAGTACATTAATACCCCTTTTAGGCTAGGATGCTGGGTCGAAAATAGGATTTGGTACACTAGTCCAACCGAGGTGCGAACTGGTTGAGACCCCTTTCAGACTGGCAGCCGGTCCTGGCTTATTGCAGTGGCGGTGATGTCACCCCACATAGTTTTTGCGGTGGCGGTAAAGTCACTCCACATAGTTGCAGCCATGGCGTTTGGAAATAAGATCTCCTAGAGCCAGCTCCCCCTATGCAATAAACATGTGCCGGGTCGCACCAACCCAGCTTACCAGTTTACACTGCGCCACAACCCAGGTCCTTCCCAGGACCAACCCTGCAATCTTGCCGAGTTGGCTAGCCTCAGGATCCAACTAATGGCACACAAGCAAGCATATCCTTAAAATATACGTTATGGTAAGAACTTACCGTTGATAGCGGTATTTCTCCCATGTCCACAGGTTTCACAGGATAACATTGGGATATGATGGAGCGACAGCGGATTGGCACCAAATGATCACAAGCTTTCTGGCCTCCCAGGATGCAACGGGCTCGTCCATATAATCCCGCCCACCGACTCAGTCAAATCAGTTGTTTCCAAAGCATTTAGGCAGGAGCATTATGTAGAACCCTATTCAGATGAGAAGAACACACATGCACACCCTTCCATGCAAGAGGAAAGAGGTTAGTGAGTATAAAGATTCTCAAACCAGGTGCGTCAGGGTGGGATCCCTGTGGAAACCTGTGGACATAGGAGAAATACCGTTATCAACGGTAAGTTCTTACCATAACGTATATTTCTCCGGCAAGGTCCACAGGTTATCCGCAGGATAACATTGGGACTTCCCAAAGCAATTTTTAGTGGTGGGGACGCTCCTGATTAGACAGGAGAACCTTTCGCCCGAATTTAGCGGCATGAGAGGCAAATGTATCCCCACACATAATGTCTAATGAATGTGTTAACGGAAGACCAAGTGGCTGCCTTACATATCTGTTCTGCTGAAGCACCATGTTGTGCTGCCCATGAAGGACCTACCTTACGTGTAGAGTGAGCAGAGACATTAGCCGGGAGATCAGCTCGAGAGTATGCTTCTGAAATCATCATTTGAAGCCATCTTGCTATCGTCTGTTTAGTAGCAGGCCATCCCCTCTTGTGAAGTCCGTAGAGAATGAAGAGAGAATCTGTCTTTCTGATGGCACTGGTACGATCTACGTAGATTCCTAATGCACGGACTACGTCCAGCGACGCTTCTCCCGCAGAAAGTCCCGATACCTGAAAAGCCGGGACTACAATTTCTTCATTAAGGTGAAACTTAGATACCACCTTAGGAAGATAAAGCAGTTCTCAGAACTAGGTCTGGTTATCTGGATAAAAAAATCAGAATAGGAGATTTACATGACAGCGCTCCTAAATCTGACACTTCCAGCTGATGTCAGTCAGTAGAAAGAGTACTTTAGCTGTCAACCATTTAAGATCCACTTTCTTAAGTGGTTCAAACGGAGCCCCTTGAAGGGCTTTGAGGACCAGACTTATATCCCAAGGTACTGCAGGAGGAACAAAAGGTGGTTGAATGCGCAGCATTCCCTGGAAAAAAGTACGAACATCCTGTAAAGTGGCAATTTTCTTTTGGAAGCATACAGTCAATGCTGAAACTTGAACTCTCAAGGAAGCCACCTTCAAACCCTTATCCATTCCTGCCCGAAAGGAAATCTAAGTTTCTGGATCCTCTGAAAGATTTTGGATCCATACTTCTTTCACTGCACCAATGAATATAGGCTTGCCATATTCTGTGGTAAATGCGAGCAGAGGAGGGTTTCCTTGCTCTGAGCATTGTTTGAATTACCTGTTTTGAAAAACCACCACAGCCACCACAGGAGAGAAATCCTGGTCTGAGGTGACAGCCGTATTATCCGGTGCATCTGAAGATGTGATTGCTCAGGAGATCCAATTGAAATGTCCTGCCAGGGAACCTTCCATACTTGATCGCCTCGTATGAGGCTGCCATCTTTCCCAACAATTCTATGCAGTGTCTGACTGGGGCATGAAGGGCCCACCGGGGAAATGCAGTGGTAGGGGCCCATTCTTATAGACTTGGGTAACCATTAGTGCATGGTCTGGGTCCCTTGATAAGTAATATATATATAGTAAATACTGCTTTTGCATGCATGATAATGTGCCAGAATAACAGCAATGCCCTGTAGAAAATACACCATTGTCCTGTGCAGTATAATGTAACATGTTCATAATGTATAATTTGAGAGGGTGGTCCGCTAGGCAGTGGGGCCCACCGGTGGTTTCACCTGTACCCCTATGGGCTAGTCCGAGCCTGATCCTATGCAAGAATGGATGGATATTCGAGTAGGCCGGAGTACCATGCGGACCATCTCCCGAAGTGCTCTCACTGTGTCCCCTGGGAGGAACACCTTCCGAGATATCCCACCAGGACATACAAGAAGAAATTAACAACACCAATCAACTTAACATTATCAACCTCATGGAACTCACGGAAGACTTAAAGAGTATACTAATGAAGGGTCTCACTTTTTCACCCTCTAAGCCCTTTAACCGGTTTATGTGGGAGACAAACTTACGTGTCTTTGGGAGGAAAATCTTATTAAAAAAAGTAATTTTCCATCAAATCCAAGGAAAATTTACAGAATCCAGTTTACCTACATCGGGTCACAGTATCCAGCAACATTTCCAGGAACAGGAGCAGCTGAGTTGGCTCCAGGTGGGACTTCTGTAAATTGAGAATCCAAAAAAAGCTCCTGGTCTTCTAGGCCTGCAAGCACTGCTCACATGTATTCCACCTGGAACTTGAAAACCTTTAGGCAAGGGTTCAAGGATTTTAGATCCAAAATGGGCCTTACCAAACCATCCAGTGACGGTACCATGAACATGATGGAGTAGTAACCCTTTCCCCTGTTGTTGCAGTGGCACATGAACAATTACTTGAGACTGGACCAATATTTGGACGGCCTGTTGCTGCGTAACACGCGTATCCTCCAAAGCTAGTAAGCCTAATTTGAAATATCGTATGGGGAGGAGCGCAGTCAAACTCCAGCTTGTAGCCGTGAGAGATTAGGTCCTTTACCCAGGTATCCTGGTAGGAGCTCTCCCAGACGCAGCTGAAATGACGCAGTCGAGCTCCCACCTCGAGATCCCCTCGGAGTGGGTGGGCACCGTCATGCCGAGGCCTCAGTGGAAGCAGAACTGGTGCTCTCCTGAGAACCTGCGATGACTGGGTTTTCTGTCTCCTCTCTGGTGCCTCTAGTCACAGTGGAGGCACCTCTGGCCCTAGAATGAAATCTGTTAGACTGAACAGACGGCCCCAGTAGGAACGCCTAGCCGGCGGGGGCTCCAGAGGGGAGAAACGTGGATTTCCCTGCAGTGACTTTGGAAAACCACGTATCCAACTCAGCCCCAAAGAGCCATTCCCCAGAAAAGGGGATTCCACACTGTTTGGATTCTGCGTCTGCAATCCACTGATGAAACCACAAGGCCCTGTGCGCCAACACTGCCATGGCCGACGTCCAAGCATGAATGTTCCCCATCACCTTGAGGGAATCACAGAGGACACGGGTAGTGTCCTGAATGTGCTTCAGGAGGGTTACCATAGTAACTAAGGGCATATCCTCTGAGAGGCCTCCCTGAATTTGCGCGGCCCAAGAATTAATAGCATGGGTCATCCAGCAACCCACAATGACCGGTCTTTGTGATAGGCCGGCTGCAATGTATATAGATTTTAGAGTAGTCTCTATCTTCCGATCCCCTGGATCCTTCATGGTAAAGAAGCCCGGGGCAGGCAGCACTGTCTTCTTAGACAGGCGAGAGACTTAGATATCCACTCCAGTGGGTTCTTTCTACTTTCAGAAGCAAATGGGAAAGTGCGCAAAAACTTTTTGGACACTTGGAATTTTTTGTCTGGCCTGTTTGAATAAGTCATCTGACTCTGGAGAATCAGGGAAAGGGACATTGGGCTTGTTTTGGACTAAAAAAAAACAACTGTTATGATGCAGCGTCCTCTAGAGGGAGCTTTAACACATCCCGTATATCCAAAATGAGGTGTTCAATACGCTGAGCAGCATCGGGATCCCCACTAACGGGATCCAGGTCATCCCCGTCATCTTGTATACAATCATCTGTATCAGATAACAGAGCAGGTAAACCACACTTCTGTATCCCTTCATGGAGGGGGGGCTGTACATCTGCCCTAGCAGCTAAATCCGCAACAATTTGTTGTAGTAGCTGAGTTTTCTGCACATTAGCAGTGAGCTGGGAAGACATATCCGACATCATAGTCTTAAGAGACCCTATTCAGTGGGCCTCTGGACCCTCTACCCCAGCCCCTTCACTAGTTTGTGAAGATTGACTACATTGTTCATAAGAAACAGAATCATTAGATAATGTAGAGAATCTGGGGTGACATACACTGCGCAGCTTGTGTTTACCCATATTTCACAGTAAGCACAATAACATACACACAGACAGTTCTAATGCAAGCCTGCCCTACTGTGAGAGGATACACAGAGAAGAGCGGACACCAGCACACCCTGAGCTGCGCAGCACAAGTGAGGCTGTCAGCTTTCTAAAACACAGTAAACACTAACAATTTTTGTCCTACAGAGAATAAGGATAGAGTACACAAGCGGCTCTCCCCGTTTGCTACACCCTGTATCCGTTTTCCAGTGTGTCTTGGCTGCAGTAAGCAGAGGAAGGCGCCAAAACGCCTCAGGTCCTGCTCTGAGTTAGTTCCGCCCCCTCTAAAGGCGCCGGAGCTATAATGAATATTTCTCCTGCTGGGTCCACAGGTTATCCACAGGATAACAATGGGATATGATGGAGCGACAATGGACTGGTACCAAATGCTCACAAGCTTTCTGGCCTCCCAGGATGACACGGGCTCGTCCATATATATCCCCACCCACTGGCTCAGTCAAATCCGTTTTTTGTTTGGTATGGCAGGAGTCGGACCATGGTCACAGGGATGCTGTTTGGCAGCCCTAAGCTTTTTTATTTTATTTTTATAGTCTTACTACATTGTCTTGAGTGATCTTTCCTAACAGCGTCTTACTCGCATATTGGAAAGAATCGCTCCAACAACTCTCTGCCGCGTCGCAACAATGCTTACCCACGGTACAAGTGCTGTCTCGATGGTCATCTGTGTCGGATATACTAGCAGGTCCAAGCAAACATTACCAGGCTGTGGCCGGAGCACGGGGAGAAGGTAAGGCATCGGTTCCGCTTAGAAGGGGAATACGGACACACCCACACTGTTTTGGGAGACTACCAAACAGTAGCTGGTGCGCCGCCACCACGGGTGCTCCAGCGCTAGGCCTTAGGGATCAAAAGGCACCAGGTTTAGTTTGGGGCTGCGATCCCTAGGGTTGATGTCAGTGGTGGGGAGTCAGACGCTCTCCTGGTCGCCCCTCCCCCCAGTTCATGACCAGTTTCCGTGCATCTCCCGCCATGAACTGATTGCCTCACTTCCGTCTCAGATGCTGCCACGAGGGGTCTCAGTCGCAGCATAGGCCGCTGCATCTGTATAGACTAAGGTTACCACTAGAGATCAGGTCGCAGATGGGTGCGTCTGCATGCACTGGCGTTCACTGAGCGTCTGTGTCCACTAAAAAGTACCGAAGCGGCAGTGTACACTAGTAGCGTCTGGATCCACTCAGCGCTTGCGAACGTATTGATCGATTTTGGAAGTGGGGCGAGTCTCCCTGTATGCCACTCTATGGAGAAAAGGGTTATACAGCACTAAATTTCTATCTACTTTTGTTAGTAAGAATAGTTAACTTTAGTGCATAATTGCATACAAGTCTGTGTACATTACTGTGGTTTTATTCGCAAATGCATCTGAATACGTTAAATAACTGTATAGAACAGAATTCAGTAAATGTACTCCTACATACTTGAAATGTGTTCGTAGTTGATAAAATACTCATATGACTAATATGTAACGTGACTAACTGCTAGTGTGATTGCTGACTTTATATGTTTGTCAGTGTCTCTTCTGAGCCTCAATGCTGGTGCTTGGGTTGAGGTCAGGTTGATATCACTTTAATACATGTAAAGTGATTACAGTCACAGATTGTGTAGTATACTAAGTAAACTGTTCAACGACAAATAGATTCACCTTGGACTATGTTTGCACAAACCTTATCCAGTATAGCTGACAGGTTGGTCCCTACAGCTTCAACCTCAGGAACAGGGTACATTATTAACCCATACATGCAGCTCCCGTCTTATGGTACAGCCCCAACAGCTTCTACAAATCAACAAGCTGATAAACCAAGGGTAAATATATCATCAAATTCAAAGGCTACACAGGATTATACATCAGATGAGGATAACTCCATTTACTCTATTTCACCTTATGAAGAACAGGTAGAAGGTTTCAGCTCAGAGGATATGGCTGAGTTAATTGGAGCAATGAAGGCTATTTTGTCTCTAGAGGATTCAGCAGAGCCAATAATAAAAACTAAAGCACCTGTGTTTAAATGTCCCAAAACAGTTAGGGTTGAGTTTCCAGGGTCAGAGGAACTGACGCAAATTATGGAGGAAGCTTGGGCTACACCCAATAGGAAGAATAGCATTCCAAAAAATAGGATTTTAATACCTACCGGTAAATCCTTTTCTCTTAGTCCGTAGAGGATGCTGGGGACACTTCAAGAACCATGGGGGTATAGACGGGATCCGGAGACATGGGCACTTTAAGACTTTAAAAGGGGTGTGAACTGGCTCCTCCCTCTATGCTCCTCCTCCAGACTCCAGTTATAGGAACTGTGCCCAGGGAGACGGACATTTCGAGGAAAAAGGATTTATTTTGATTTAAACTAAGGTGAGATACATACCAGCTCACACCTCAAACATGCCGTACAACATGGCATTCAACCCAACGCATGCAACAGCATGAATAATGACAGCAACAGGCTGACTATAACCTCAACACAACACGTGTGTAACCATAACCAATGACTGCAGATACAGTACGCACTGGGACGGACGCCCAGCATCCTCTACGGACTAAGAGAAAAGGATTTACCGGTAGGTATTAAAATCCTATTTTCTCCTTATGTCCTAGAGGATGCTGGGGACACTTCAAGAACCATGGGGTTTATACCAAAGCTCAAGAACGGGCGGGAGAGTGCGGATGACTCTGCAGCACCGATTGACCAAACAAGAGGTCTTCCTTAGCCAGGATATCAAACGTGTAAAACTTTGCAAAGGTGTTTGAACCCGACCAAGTAGCTGCTCGGCAAAGCTGTAATGCCGAGACCCCCCGGGCAGCCGCCCAGGATGAGCCCACCTTTCTGGTAGAATGGGCCTTCACCGATTTCGATAACGGCAATCCAGCCGAAGAATGAGCTTGCCGAATCGTATTACAGATCTAGTGTGCAATAGTCTGCTTGGAAGCAGGAGCCCCAATCTTGTTGGGATCATACAGGACAAACAGAGCCTCCGTTTTCCTAATCTGAGCCGTTCTGGCTACATAAATTTTCAAAGCTCTGGCCACATCTAGAGATTTCGATTCTTCAAAGGCGTCCGTAGCCACTGGCACCACAATAGGTTGGTTCATGCGAAACAATGACACCACTTTAGGCAGAAGTTGCTGACGAGTTCTCAACTCCGCTCTATCTTCATGGAAGATCAAATAGGCCGCCAATTCAGACACCCGCCTTGCAGAGGCCAAGACCAACAGCATGATCACTTTCCAAGTGACGAATTTCAACTCTACCTTACAGATGTAGCCACCTTTATCTTGACTGGCTGAGGCGTTTGTCCCGATCGAGCATACGCAGTGTACCGGGGCGTAGGGAGGCGCGCCTAGTCACAGAGAGGCGTACCTAATCGCACGGAGGCAGACAGAGTGTTTGGCGTTACCTTTACGTGTAATACCTGCGATCATCCACCAGATGTCACTTTTTACAATCACCACTGCGCATGCGTGTGGTCTCCCGTAAAATACAATACTGTAATATATAAGGACTACTTTACTAAGGCGTCTCATTACGCTGCATACAGTAAATACTCATTACGCTGCATTATTTAATACAGTATATACGGTACAGATGCCGTATATGATCCATCTACAGTACTTTATGAATATGTGAACGTCCAAGTCCCGCAGACAAAACAACAAAACCAGTAGTGTACACTGTTGCAAATGGATGTGTTAGAAGTTCACTATTGCCTCTTGAGATTAGGAATTTTGTACAGTATGTTAGAGTCCTAATCCCGTAGCCATTACAGCATAATCAAAACCAATGGATTTATTCATCTGTCTGCGGCGAAGTGGTGAAGTGTTCCACTTCCTATACTCAGAGTCCCTGGTTCGATTCCTAAAGTACGAATGCATGTTAGTTTTTTCCAGACACTTTAGTATTATTTTTATTCACATAAACCAGGGCAAAGCTGCAGGAGCGGTTGTACTGTTAAGGTTCTATGCACCGTACAGTACACATACAATTCTGTAGCAGGGAAGACTCAATAGAAATGGCTACCACCTATGACTCCTTGCCCCACGGAGGCCCTAGGCTACGGAGCAAGTAACAGTCCAGATTTTTCAGGCTATGGGGCAATGCTGAAGGAGCGTCACAATCCCCTAGCTAAAATACACAGGGGCGATAGTAATAAGCGAGGTCTATGCACATTACGGTACACCGAACTCGATCGCATAGCACACTGGCAAAATGGCCGCCGCCCCTGAACCCCCACCACGTGGCAGGCAGCGCTCGGATATGGAGTGAGAGATGGCATAAGTTTTGCAGGCTACGGGGCAATGCTGAAGGAGTGTCACAATCCCCTAGCCAAAATACACAGGGGCGATAGAGATAAGCGAGGTCTATGCACATTACATTACACTGGGCTTGATCGCATAGCAAACTGACAAAACACAAGTTTTACATAAAGCAGGGCAAAGCTGCAGGAGAGTTTCTACTGTCAAGGTTCTATGCACCGTACGGCACACATACAATTCTATAGCAGGGCAGACTCAATTGAAATGGCTACCGCCTGTGACTCCTATCTCCATGGAGGCACTCGGCTATGGAGCAAGTAACAGCACAGATTTTGCAGGCTACGGGGCAATGCTGAAGGAGCGTCCGAATCCCTTAGCTAAAATACACAGGGGCGATAGGGATAAGCGAGGTCTATGCACATAATGATACACCAGACCCCATCGCATCGCAAAGTGACAAAATGTCTGAGGCACGTGAACCCCTGCCTTGTGGCAGCACTCAGCTATGGAGCGAGCAACGGCATAGGTTTTGCAGGCTACGGGGTAATGCTGAAGGAGCGTCAGAATCCCCTAGCTAAAATACACAGGGGTGATATGGATATGCTAGGTCTATGCACATAACGATACACTGCAAAGTTCCTCATGGTTTTGATTATGCCTTTTCTTTGAACACGGTATTTTCCACTGCCTCGCCCTACCCCCATCCCACTTTCCCCTTCCCCCCTGGGAGCCTGCAAAGTACATTCAGTAGACAGGGAGGGAGTTCCGATCAGGTTACAAGACATGTGCAACAGTATACTACTGTATGTAGGAAAATCCACCGCCCACTCTGATTTATGTGAAACCTGTGTGCACCCTTCCATTGAATGTATAACAAAGAAAAAAAATAATAATAAAGTGAATGTTACAGGAACACATAAAAAAAAGGTTGGCACTTCCTTCCAATTGGTGTTGGTTTATGCCTTAGAGTACTCGGACGCTAATACTTGTATTTCAAAAGCACGGTATTTTCCACCGCCTCTCCCTACCCCATCGCCCTTCCCCCCTGGGTGCCTGCACAGGTCATGCAGTGGACAGGGAGGGAGTTCAGGTCAGGTACAATACGCAAATGCCGACGATCTACAGTACTGTGTTGCTCAGTTAGTTGCGTCGGAATACACTAATTTATACTCATTGCTGCTGTGTATTTGTATATAGCGGAATTAATCACTGCTGCAGATTTACTTTGATTTATGTAAAACCTGTGTGCACCCTTTCACTGAATGTATAACAAAGAAAAAAATAATAATAAAGTGAATGTCACGGGAACATATAAAAAAAAAAGAAAAAGGTTGGCACTTTGGGACTCAAACCTGGGACTCTCAGCGTGGGAGGTGGGAGCCTTCATCGCTAGGTTGGTATGGAAGGGGAGACAATTAGCTACCGGAGGGTACCAACCCCAAGTTTCTGTGACCCCCACAAGGCTCATGGCAAGCGTCGGAACCCATGGTGGGTCTGAATTAACGGGCCCATTATAGTCTATGGGAAAATGGGTCCACTTTGCGTACTGATATCTCTGGTTCTGGGTGTCCCAGAGACTCAGTACTGGTACCATACAAAAGAGGAGACTCTTGGCTTTCGGGGCAGAACAACCACTGGTTTATGTGACACTGGAAACGGAAACGGTAAGCAACCGTGTATCGGGTCCCCTCCAGTTGTCCGCCTAGCTTGCACAGGATGCAGGGCTTCTGGCTAGATAGGAAATGCTGTACAGAAATGCTAAGCATAGTAATTTGACATCCAGGAACATAGGAAGGAGTTTTTATCCACAGTATGTTCTACTAGTGTACATACTGTACAGAGATACTAAGGATGGTGATTTAGCATCTAGGAACTTAGGGAGGAGCTTTTATCTCTCCATTATAAATAGAAAGATTAAACTTGCCACTGTACGTTACAAGCTGTTCGCGCTAATTAGTACACTAGAAGAACATATTGGGGACTCGGACTCATACAGTACTTGCATTTCAAAAGCACAGTATTTTCCACCGCCTCCCGCTAGCCCATGGCCCTTCCCCCCTGGGAGCCTGCACAGGTCATGCAGTAGACAGGGAGAGAGTTATTCACATAAACCAGGGCAAAGCTGCAGGAGCGGTTGTACTGTTAAGGTTCTATGCACCATATGGTACACATACAATTCTGTAGCAGGGCAGACTCAATTGAAATGGCTACCGCCTGTGACTCCTTGCCCCATAGAGGCCTTAGTCTATGGAGCAAGTAACAGCACAGATTTTGTAGGTCACGGGGCAATGCTGAAGGAGTGTCAGAATCCCCTAGCTAAAATATACAGGGGTGATATGGATAAGCTAGGTCTATGCACATAACGATACACCGCAAAGTTCCCCATGGTTTTGATTATGCCTTTTCTTTGAACACGATATTTTCCACTGCGTTGCCCTACCCCCATCCCACTTTCCCCTTCCCCCCTGGGAGCCTGCAAAGTACATTCAGTAGACAGGGAGGGAGTTCCGATCAGGTTACAAGACATGTGCAACAGTATACTACTGTATGTAGGAAAATCCCCCGCCCACTCTGATTTATGTGAAACCTGTGTGCACCCTTCCATTGAATGTATGACAAAGAAAAAAATAATAATAAAGTGAATGTTACAGGAACACATAAAAAAAAGGTTGGCACTTCCTTCCAATTGGTGTTGGTTTTTAGGGGACTCGGACGCTAATACTTGTATTTCAAAAGCACGGTATTTTCCACCGCCTCTCCCTACCCCATCGCCCTTCCCCCCTGGGAGCCTGCACAGGTCATGCAGTGGACAGGGAGGGAGTTCAGGTCAGGTACAATACACAAATGCCGACGATCTACAGTACTATGTTGCTCAGTTAGTTGCGTCGGAATACACTTATTTATACTCATTACCGCTGTGTATTTGTATATAGCGGAATGAATCACTGCTGCAGATTTACTTTGAATTATGTGAAACCTGTGTGCACCTTTTCACTGAATGTATAACAAAGAAAAAAAATAATAATAAAGTGAATGTCACGGGAACATATAAAATGAAAAAAAAAAAAGGTTGGCACTTTGGGACTCAAACCTGGGACTCTCAGCGTGGGAGGTGGGAGCCTTCATTGCTAGGTTGGTATGGAAGGGGAGACAATTAGCTACTGGAGGGTACCAACCGCAAGTTTCTGTGACCCCCACAAGGCTCATGGCAAGCGTCGGAACCCATGGTGGGTCTGAATTAACGGGCCCATTATAATCTATGGGAAAATGGGTCCACTTTGCGTACTGATATCTCTGGTTCTGGGTGTCCCAGAGACTCAGGACTGGTACCATAAAAAAGAGGAGACTCTTGGCTTTCGGGGCAGACCAACCACTGCATCCAGGAACTTACTGAGGAGCTTTTATCTCTCTCCATTATACATAGAAAGATTAAACTTGCCGCTGTACGGTACAAGCTGTTCGTGCTAATTAGTACCCTAATAGAACATACTGTACAGAGATACTAAGTACGGTGGTTTGGCATCCAGTTAAAAGCTGTTCGTGCTAATTAGTACACTAGTAGAACATACTGTACAGAGATACTAAGGACGGTGATTTGGCATCTAGGAACTTAGGGAGGAGCTTTTATCTCTCCATTATACATAGAAAGATTAAACTTGCCATAGAAAGATTAAACTTGCCACTGTACGTTACAAGCTGTTCCTGCTAATTAGTACACTAGAAGAACATACTGGGGACTCAGACTCATACAGTACTTGCATTTCAAAAGCACAGTATTTTCCACCGCCTCCCACTAGCCCATCGCCCTTCCCCACTGGGAGCCTTCACAGGTCATGCAGTAGACAGGGAGGGAGTTATTCACATAAACCAGGGCAAAGCTGCAGGAGCAGTTGTACTGTTAAGGTTCTATGCACCAAACGGTACATATACAATTCTGTAGCAGGGCTGACTCAATTGAAATGGCTACCGCCTGTGACTCCGTGCCCCATGGAGGCCCTCGGCTACGAAGCAAGTAACAGCACAGATTTTGTAGGTCACGGGGCAATGCTGAAGGAGCGGCAGAATCCCCTAGCTAAAAGTACGGGATAATTGTGACACCTTGCTTGCGCGGAAGAACCATCATTTCCGCCATAACTTTGGTGAAAACCCTCAGAGCCGTGGACAGACCAAACGGCAACGTCTGAAATTGGTAATGACAATCCTGAACGGCAAACCTCAGGTAATCCTGATGTGGAGGATATATGGGGACGTGTAAGTAGGCATCCTTTATGTCGACCGACACCATAAAATCCCCTTCCTCCAGACTGGAGATCACTGCTCGGAGAGACTCCATCTTGAATTTGAATTTTTTTAGATAGAAATTGAGGGATTTTAAGTTCAGAATAGGTCTGACCGAGCCGTCCGGCTTCGGGACCACGAACAGGCTCGAATAAAAGCCTTCTTCCTGTTGTGACGGGGGCACAGTGACAATGACTTGATTTTGACATAGCTTTTGTATAGCACCGCATACCACCTCCCTGTCCGGAAGAGAAACTGGTAAGGCTGATTTGAAAAATCGTCGAGGGGGCACGTCTTGAAATTCCAGCTCGTACCCTTGGGACACTATTTCTAATACCCATGGGTCTAGGGCTGAATTAACCCAGAAATGACTGAAGAGTCGGAGACGTGTCCCCACTGGTGCGCAGAGGAGTCCCAGCGTCATGCGGTGGATTTGGTAGAAGCCGGAAATGACTTCTGCTCTTGGGAACCTGCCAGTCAGTGACCTTTTTCCATTTTCTCTTCCTCTCGAAGCAAGGAAGGAAGACCCTCATCCTCTTTTGTAATTATTGGGCCGAAAGGACTGCATCTGATAGTGGTGCGTTTTCTTTTGTTGTGCAGGAACATAAGGTAAAAAGGATGACTTACCCACTGTAGCCGTAGGTACCAGGTCAGCGAGGCCATCACCAAACAAGACATCACCTTTATACGGCAGAGACTCCATAGCCTTCTTAGAGTCAGCATCAGCATTCCATTGATAAATCCACAATGCTCTCCTAGCTGAGACTGCCATAGCATTGGCTCTTGATCCCAAAAGGCCAATGACCCTCGCAGCTTCCTTAAGGTAGGCTACAGCATCCCTGATATGACCCAGAGTCAAAAGAATGTTATCTCTATCTAAGGTATCTAACTCAGATGACAAGTTATCTGCCCACTTTTCAATAGCGCTACTCACCCACGCCGAAGCAACGGCAGGTCTGAGTAGCGTACCCGTAGTGATATAAATGGATTTCAATATATTTTCCTGCTTACGATCCGCAGGTTCCTTTAGGGCTGCCATGTCAGGAGACGGAAGCGCCACCTTTTTGGACAGCCGCGACAGAGCTTTGTCCACAGTGGGGGGTGACTCCCACTTTTCCCTATCCCCAGTGGGGAACGGATATGCCACCGGAATTCTCTTGGGAATCTGAAACTTCTTGTCAGGATTTTCCCAAACCTTTTCAAAAAGAGCGTTCAGTTCATGAGAGGGAGGAAACGTTACCTCAGGTTTCTTTCCTTTAAACATACAGAACCTTGTATCAGGAACTGCAGGGTCCTCCGTGATATGTAACACGTCTTTTATCGCCACAATCATGTACTGAATGCTTTTAGCCAGTTTTGGATTTAATCTGGCATCACAATAGTCGACACTGGAGTCAGAGTCCGTGTCGGTATCTGTATCTGGGTAAAAGAACACTTTTGTGACCCCGAGGGGGTCTGAACTTGTGACAACACATCCTCCACGGATTTCTTCCGTGTCTGGGTCTGACAGGGTCACTCCCACAGTCGTTTCATTCCCTAATTCAGTCTTCTCCTGGGAAGAGCCTCAGACATGCCGACACACGTGTACCGACACCACAACCACACTGGGGCTATAGGAGACAGACCCACAGCAAAGCCTGTAAGAGAAACACAGAGGGAGTTCTACCAGCTCACAACCCAGTGCCTATCCCGGTTCTGAAACTTTTTATATAATGCCTCAGACCTGTTAGCGCTTTTATATCATTAATCCAGCACCAAATTAACTGTGTCCCCCCCCCCTGCTTTGCCCCCTGTTACTTGATACAGCAGTGTTGAGGAAGGACCAGCGTTTCTGCAGCTCTGTGAAGAGAAAATGGCGCTGGTGAGAGCTGTGAGGGCTAAGCCCCGCCCCCTTAATGGCGCGCTTCAGCCCCACTATTTTTTTTATTATTTATACTGGCGGGGGTTCGGATTTAGTGCCTAGGCACTTAAATACCACATAGCCAGTCTCAAAATGAGGATTTTATGCTGCCCAGGGCGCCCCCCCCCACCCGCGCCCTGCACCCTGTAGTGCCGCTGTGTGTGTGGGAACATGGCGCGCAGCGCGGCCGCTGTGCGTTACCTCAAAGCCGTCACTGAAGTCTTCTGATCTTCTTCTACTCACCTGTCTTCTGACTTCTGGCTCTGTAAAGGGGGTGACGGCGGGCTCCGGGAACGAGCATCAAGGTGTACCTAGCATTCAGACCCTCAGTAGCTAATGGTGTCCTGTAGCCTAAGAAGCAGAGCCTTGAAACTCACAGAAGTAGGTCTGCTTCTCTCCCCACAGTCCCACGATGCAGGGAGTCTGTTGCAAGCAGGTCTCCCTGAAAATAATAAACCTAACAAAAGTATTTTTTCAGAGAAACTGAGGAGAGCTCCTCAGTGTGCATACAGTCTCACTGGGCACAGATTCTAAACTGGAGTCTGGAGGAGGGGCATAGAGGGAGGAGCCAGTTCACACCCCTTTTAAAGTCTTAAAGTGCCCATGTCTCCTGCGGATCCCGTCTATACCCCATGGTTCTTGAAGTGTCCCCAGCATCCTCTAGGACGTAAGGAGAAAAATGGGATTCCTATTACCCTTTTCCAACTGGGGACTGTTTAAAAAGAGAAGTGCCTCTTAAAGTAGATATGCACGTCATTCGATTAGTGCGAAAATCTATTTTGCCTTTTTCATCAACATCATTAAATGATGTCACAGACAGAAGAGTGGATGGGTTTTTGAAAAACATTTTTTCTCTGTCAGGGGCAGTCATAAGGCCAGCTATGGCCTCAACCTGGATGGCAAAGGCGGTAGCTGAATGGGCTGACGAACTGGAAAATGGGTTTTCAGCACCTACTAGGGAGTAGGAATCCCATATAGCTCATATGAAACAGGCTGCGCTATTTTTAGAAGAAGCAGCAATGGATATGGGTACAATTGCTTCCAAAGCATCAGCCTTAACGGTAGCTGCTCGCAGACCAATTTGGCTGCGTACATGGAAAGCTAATTCAGAATCCAAGAAGGTTCTGGAAGCTTTGCCTTTTGTTGGGAATATTCTCTTTGGTAACGAATTGACCGATATTCTGGAATCAGAAGCAGAGTCCAAGAAAGTCAGGTTTCCTGCCAGTTATAACCCTAGGCCTAGGGGTTCCGGGTTTTGGCCATTTTGGTGGCAAGGTAAAACAAAAGGCAAAAATGATTCTAAGCAGACCCAGTACAATAAGTCTGGTAAAGCAAAGAAGCAGCGGCCAGCTTCCAAACCAGAACAGAAGCCATCAGCCTGATGGTGCGGATCTCCACCTGGGGGACCTCAAGGTAGGGGGCCGACTTCTTCAGTTTGCACACATATGGCATCAGTCGATGACAGATGCTTGGGTGCAAGAAGTGGTATCTCTGGGTTATGTTTTCCCTTTCAAGAAACAGCCTCCTCGAAGGTTTTTTTGCACCAGCCAGTCTCATATAGAGATGAAGGCCAGAGCACTGCAATAAGCAGTTCAGAAATTGCTTCAGTCTGGGGGATTATTCCGGTACCCCCGGCACAATGCCGGCAGGGTTTTTACTCCAACCTATTTTTGGTTCAGAAGCCAAATGGATCATTCCGGACAATTCTCAATCTCAAAATGTTAAACAAATACATTTGGGTCCCAAGGTTCCACGTGGAGACGTTACGCTCCATTGTGTTGGCCATGGAAGCAGGGGCTTACATGGTATCTCTGGATATACAGGATGCTTATCTGCATGTGCCTATAGCATTGTCCCATCAGTGTTACCTCAGGTTCACCATCCTCCAGCAACATTTTCAGTTCCAGGCCTTACCCTTTGGGTTAGCCACAGCCTCCAGAGTATTTACCAAGATCATGGTGGTTATGGCTGCTTATCTCCGCAAACAGGAGATAAGGATTTTTCCATACCTCGACGATCTGTTAATCCTGGCACAATCTCAGGAATTGCTCTTGAGCCATCTCCAACAGACCATAGCTTGTCTACAGAAACACGGATGGCTCATAAATTGAACAAAGTCGTCTCTGATTCCGTCACAACAGATGATTCACTTGGGGCTGTATTGGATTCAAGTCTGCAGAAGATATTTTTTGCCTCAGGAAAAGATATCAAAGGTGCAGTTAATGACTCAGGAATTAATACACAGTCAGAGTGATGGGGTTGATGGTGTCAACATTCGACATGGTGGAATATGCACAATTCCACTCAAGACCTCTGCAGCATCTGATTCTAACCAGATGGAATTGTATACATCAGACAATAAAGACACAAATGATGGTACTTCCAGTAAAGGTAAAAAGGTCATTAGCCTGGTGGCTACAGACATCCCATCTAAACAAGGAAAGACCCTTCTGGATATCAGATTGGGAGATCCTAACGACGGATGCCAGTCTACGGGGCTGGAGAACAGTGTCCGGAAGATTATGGTTCCAGGGACAATGGACCATAGAAGAAAGTCGCCTGCCAATAAACCTGTTGGAACTCCGGCCCATATACATGCACTGATTCAGGCAAAGGACACTCTGTAAGGAAAACCAGTCCAGATCCATTCAGACAATGCAATGGCAGTAGCGTACCTCAACCATCAGGGAGGAACTCGCAGCCAAAAAGTGATGAAGGAGGTAAGTCACATACTAAGGTGGGCAGAACTCCATCTTCCAGCATTGTCCGCAGTGTTCGTTCCAGGAGTCCTAAACTGGGAAGTGGATTTTCTCAGTCGAAACACAATTCAAGCAAGCGAATGGGCTCTACACCCAGAGGTCTTTCAAACTCTAGTACACAAGTGGTGGTTGCCAGAGATAGACCTCATGGCATCCCGTCTGAACAACAAGGTTCAGGCATACGGGTCAAGAACAAAGGACCCCGGAGCGGTCCTTGTGGACGTACTGTCAGTGAAATGGGACTTTCATCTGGCATATCTGTTTTCTCCAATCCCCCTGCTACCCAGGGTGGTGAGGAAAATAAAGCAAGCAAAGGGTGCCGTGATTCTGATAGCTCCGGCTTGGCCCAGAAGGCATTGGTATATAGATCTGCAGAGGATGTCGATGGATGCTCCAATTCTGCTGCCTCAACGTCCAGATCTACTGATGCAGGGTCCATGTTATCACAGGCATCTGAATCGTCTGTCTTTGATGGCGTGGCTGTTGACACCTTTATCCTGAAGTCAAGAGGATTCTCACAACAGGTAATTCAGACTATGCTCAGAGCAAGGAAACCCTCCTCAGCTCGCATTTATCACAGAATATGGCAAGCCCATATTCATTGGTGCAGTGAAAGAAGTATGGATCCAAAATCTTTCAGAGTATCCAGAATCTTAGATTTCCTTTAGGCAGGAATGGATAAGGGTTTGAAGGTGGCTTCCTTGAGAGTTCAAGTATCAGCATTAACTGTATGGTTTCAAAAGAAAATTGCTACTTTACAGGATGTGCGTACTTTTTTCCAGGGAATGCTGCGCATTCAACCACCCTTTGTTCCTCCTACAGTACCTTGGGATTTAAGTCTGGTCCTCAAAGCCCTTCAAGGGGATCTGTTTGAACCACTTAATAAAGTGGATCTTAAATGGTTGACAGCTAAAGTACTCTATCTACTGACTATGACATCAGCTAGAAGAGTGTCAGATTTAGGAGCGCTGTCATGTAAGTCTCCTTTTCTGATTTTTTATCCAGATAAAGCAGTTCTCAGAACTAGGTCTGGTTATCTTCCTAAGGTGGTCTCTAAGTTTCACCTTAACAAAGAAAATGTAGTCCCTGCTTTTCAGGTGTCGGGACTTTCTGCGGGAGAAGCGTCGCTGGACGTAGTCCGTGCATTAAGAATCTACGTGGATCGTACCAGTGCCATCAGAAAGACAGATTCTATCTTCATTCTCTACGGATTTCACAAGAGGGGATGGCCTGCTACTAAACAGACGCTAGCAAGTTGGCTTCGAATGACGTTTTCAGAAGCATATTCTCGAGCTGATCTCCCTGTTCCGGCTAATGTCTCTGATCACTCTACACGTAAGGTAGGTCCTTCATGGGCAACACTACATGGTGCTTCAGCAGAACAGATATGTAAGGCAGCCACATGGTCTTCCATTAACACATTCATTAGACATTATGCCTTGGATACTTTTGCCTCTCATGACGCTGAATTCGGGCAAAAGGTTCTCCTGTCTAATCAGGAGCATCCCCACCACTAAAAATTGCTTTGGGAAATCCCATTGTTATCTTGTGGGTAACCTGTGTACCCAGCCGGAGATAATAAGAATTTACTCACCGGTAATTCTATTTCTCGTAGTCCGTAGTGGATGCTGGGTACTCCGTAAGGACCATGGGGAATAGACGGGCTCCGCAGGAGACTGGGCACTCTTTAAAGAAAGATTAGGTACTATATCTGGTGTGCACTGGCTCCTCCCTCTATGCCCCTCCTCCAGACCTCAGTTAGGGAAACTGTGCCCGGAAGAGCTGACACTACAAGGAAAGGATTTGGAATCCAGGGTAAGACTCATACCAGCCACACCAATCACACCGTACAACTCGTGATAACTATACCCAGTTAACAGTATGAATAACAACTGAGCCTCACTGAACAGATGGCTCATAACAATAACCCTTTAGTTAAGCAATAACTATATACAAGTATTGCAGACAATCCGCACTTGGGACGGGCTCCCAGCATCCACTACGGACTACGAGAAATAGAATTACCGGTGAGTAAATTATTATTTTCTCTGACGTCCTAGTGGATGCTGGGTACTCCGTAAGGACCATGGGGATTATACCAAAGCTCCCAAACGGGCGGGAGAGTGCGGATGACTCTGCAGCACCGAATGAGCAAACTCAAGGTCCTCCTCAGCCAGGGTATCAAACTTGTAGAATTTTGCAAACGTGTTTGATCCCGACCAGGTAGCAGTTCGGCAAAGTTGTAAAGCCGAGACCCCTCGGGCAGCCGCCCAAGAAGAGCCCACCTTCCTTGTGGAATGGGCTTTGACTGATTTAGGATGCGGCAGTCCAGCCGCAGAATGTGCAAGTTGAATCATGCAACAGATCCAGCGAGCAATAGTCTGCTTAGAAGCAGGAGCACCCAGCTTGTTGGGTGCATGCAGGATAAACAGCGAGTCAGTCTTTCTGACTCTAGCCGTCCTGGAAACATAGATTTTCAGGGCCCGGACTACGTCCAGCAACTTGGAAGCCTCCAAGTCCCGAGTAGCCGCAGGCACCACAATAGGTTGGTTCAAATGAAACGCTGATACCACCTTAGGGAGAAATTGGGGACGAGTCCTCAATTCTGCCCTGTCCATATGGAAGATCAGATAGGGGCTTTTACAGGACAAAGCCGCCAATTCTGACACCCGCCTAGCCGAAGCCAAGGCCAAAAGCATGACCACTTTCCACGTGAGATATTTCAACTCCACGGTCTAAAGTGGCTCAAACCAATGTGATTTTAGGAAATCCAACACAACGTTGAGATCCCAAGGTGCCACTGGGGGCACAAAAGGGGGCTGAATATGCAGCACTCCCTTAACAAACGTCTGAACTTCAGGCAGTGAAGCCAGTTCTTTTTGAAAGAAAATAGACAGGGCCGAAATCTGGACTTTAATGGATCCCAATTTTAGGCCCATAGTCACTCCTGACTGTAGGAAGTGCAGAAATCGACCCAGCTGAAATTCTTCTGTTGGGGCCTTCATAGCCTCACACCAAGCAACATATTTTCGCCATATGCGGTGATAATGTTTTGCTGTCACATCCTTCCTAGCTTTTATCAGCGTAGGAATGACTTCAACCGGAATGCCCTTTTCCATCAGGATCCGGCGTTCAACCGCCATGCCGTCAAACGCAGCCGCGGTAAGTCTTGGAACAGACAGGGCCCCTGCTGTAGCAGGTCCTGTCTGAGAGGCAGAGGCCAAGGGTCCTCTGAGATCATTTCTTGTAGTTCCGGGTACCAAGTCCTTCTTGGCCAATCCGGAACGATGAGTATAGTTCTTACTCCTCTCTTTCTCATTATCCTCAGTACCTTTGGTATGAGAGGAAGAGGAGGGAACACATAAACCGACTGGTACACCCACGGAGTCACTAGAGCGTCCACAGCTATCGCCTGAGGGTCCCTTGACCTGGCGCAATATCTTTTTAGCTTTTTGTTGAGGCGGGACGCCATCATGTCCACCTGTGGCCTTTCCCAACGATTTACAATCAGCTGGAAGACTTCTGGATGAAGTCCCCACTCTCCCGGGTGGAGGTCGTGCCTGCTGAGGAAGTCTGCTTCCCAGTTGTCCACTCCCGGAATGAACACTGCTGACAGTGCTATCACGTGATTTTCCGCCCATCGGAGAATCCTTGTGGCTTCTGCCATCGCCATCCTGCTTCTTGTGCCGCCCTGTCGGTTTACATGGGCGACCGCCGTGATGTTGTCTGACTGAATCAGCACCGGCTGGTTTTGAAGCAGGGGTTTTGCCTGACTTAGGGCATTGTAAATGGCCCTTAGTTCCAGAATATTTATGTGTAGGGAAGCCTCCTGACTCGACCATTGTCCTTGGAAGTTTCTTCCCTGAGTGACTGCCCCCCAACCTCGGAGGCTTGCATCCGTGGTCACCAGGACCCAGTCCTGTATGCCGAATCTGCGGCCCTCGAGAAGATGAGCACTCTGCAGCCACCACAGCAGAGACACCCTGGCCCTCGGGAACAGGGTGATCAGCCGATGCATCTGAAGATGCGATCCGGACCACTTGTCTAACAGATCCCACTGAAAGATCCTTGCATGGAACCTGCCGAATGGAATTGCCTCGTAAGAAGCTACCATCTTTCCCAGGACTCGCGTGCAGTGATGCACCGACACCTGTTTTGGTTTCAGGAGGTCTCTGACCAGAGATGACAACTCTTTGGCCTTCTCCGGGAGAAAAACCTGTCCAGAATCATACCCAGGAACAGCAGACGCGTCGTAGGAACCAGCTGCGACTTTGGAATATTCAGAATCCAGCCGTGCTGTTGTAGCACTTCCTGAGATAGTGCTACTCCGACCAACAACTGCTCCCTGGACCTCGCCTTTATAAGGAGATCGTCCAAGTACGGGATAATTATAACTCCCTTCTTTCGAAGGAGTATCATCATTTCGGCCATTACTTTGGTAAATACCCTCGGTGCCGTGGACAGACCAAACGGCAACGTCTGGAATTGGTAATGGCAGTTCTGTACCACAAAACGGAGGTACACCTGGTGAGGTGGGTAAATGGGGACATGTAGGTAAGCATCCTCGATGTCCAGTGATACCATGTAATCCCCCTCTTCCAGGCTTGCAATAACCGCCCTGAGCGATTCCATTTTGAACTTGAACTTCCTTATATAAGTGTTCAAGGATTTCAAATTTAGAATGGGTCTCACCGAACCGTCTGGCTTCGGTACCACAAACATTGTGGAATAGTAACCCCGTCCCTGTTGAAGAAGGGGAACTTTGATTATCACCTGCTGGAGGTACAGCTTGTGAATTGCCGCCAGCACTACCTCCCTGTCCTGGGGAGTAGCTGGCAAGGCTGATTTGAGGTAACGGCGAGGGGGAGACATCTCGAATTCCAGCTTGTAACCCTGAGATACCACTTGCAGAACCCAGGGATCCACCTGTGAGCGAACCCACCGGTCGCTGAAGTTCCGGAGACGGGCCCCCACCGCACCTGACTCCACCAGTGGAGCCCCAGCGTCATGCGGTGGATTTAGTGGAAGCAGGGGAGGATTTTTGTTCTTGGGAACTGGCTGTATGGTGCAGCTTTTTCCCTCTACCCCTGCCTCTGGGCAGAAAGGACGCGCCTTTAACCCGCTTGCCTTTCTGGGGCCGAAAGGACTGTACCTGATAATACGGTGCTTTCTTAGGCTGTGAGGGAACCTGAGGTAAAAATGTCGACTTCCCAGCTGTTGCTGTGGAAACGAGGTCCGAGAGACCCTCCCCAAACAATTCCTCACCCTTGTAAGGCAAAACCTCCATGTGCCTTTTAGAATCCGCATAACCTGTCCACTGCCGAGTCCATAATACTCTCCTGGCAGAAATGGACATTGCATTAATTCTAGATGCCAGCCGGCAAATATCCCTCTGTGCATCTCTCCTATATAAGACTACGTCTTTAATATGCTCTATGGTTAGCAAAATCGTATCCCTGTCGAGGGTATCAATATTTTCAGACAGGGTGTCGGACCAAGCTGCTGCAGCACTACACATCCAAGCTGAAGCAATTGCAGGTCTCAGTATAGTACCTGGGTGTGTATATACAGACTTCAGGATAGCCTCCTGCTTTCTATCCGCAGGCTCCTTTAAGGCGGCCGTATCCTGAGACGGCAGTGCCACCTTTTTTGACAAGCGTGTGAGCGCCTTATCCACCCTCGGGGATGTCTCCCAACGTAACCTGTCCTCTGGCGGGAAAGGGTACGTCATCAGTAACTTTTTAGAAATCACTAGTTTCTTATCGGGGTAAGCCCACGCTTCTTCACACACTTCATTCAACTCATCTGATGGGGGAAAAACCACTGGTTGCTTTTTCTCCCCAAACATAATACCCTTTTTAGTGGTACCTGGGTTAATGTCAGAAATGTGCAACACATTTTTCATTGCCGTAATCATGCAACGGATGGCCCTAGTGGAATGTACATTAGTCTCGTCCTCGTCGACACTGGAGTCAGACTCTGTGTCGACATCTGTGTCTGCCATCTGAGGTAGCGGGCGTTTTTGAGCCCCTGCTGGCCTTTGAGACGCCTGGGCAGGCACTGGCTGAGAAGCCGGCTGTTCCACAGCTGTTATGTCATCGAACCTTTTATGCAAGGAGTTGACACTGACGTGTAAAACCTTCCACATATCCATCCACTCTGGTGTCGACCCCGCAGGGGGTGACATCACATTTATCGGCACCTGCTCCGCCTCCACATAAGCCTCCTCATCAAACATGTGGACACAGCCGTACCGACACACCGCACACACACAGGGAATGCTCTGACTGAGGACAGGACCCCACAAAGTCCTTTGGGGAGACAGAGAGAGAGTATGCCAGCACACACCACAGCGCTATATAATCAGGGATTTACACTAACACAAAGTGATTTTCCCTATAGCTGCTTTACAAATACAGTTTGCGCCTAAATTTAGTGCCCCCCCTCTCTTTTTTACCCTTTGAGCCTGGAAACTGCAGGGGAGAGCCTGGGGAGCTGTCTTCCAGCGGAGCTGTGAAGAGGAAATGGCGCCAGTGTGCTGAGGGAGATAGCCCCGCCCCCTTCTCGGCGGACTTCTCCCGCTCTTATATTTATATTATGGCGGGGGATTTTTGCACATATATAGTTTATTAGACTATATTATGTGCTGTTCGCCATGTAAGGTACTCTAATTTCAGCCCAGGGCGCCCCCCCCCCCAGCGCCCTGCACCCATCAGTGACCGGAGTATGTGGTGTGCATAGGGAGCAATGGCGCACAGCTGCAGTGCTGTGCGCTACCTTAATGAAGACCGGAGTCTTCAGCCGCCGATTTCCAGGATGTTCTTCTTCTGGCTCTGCAGGGGGGACGGCGGCGCGGCTCCGGACGACCGAAGCTGGGCCTGTGTTCGATCCCTCTGGAGCTAATGGTGTCCAGTAGCCTAGAAGCCCAAGCTAGCTGCAAGCAGGTAGGTTCGCTTCTCTCCCCTAAGTCCCTCGTAGCAGTGAGTCTGTTGCCAGCAGATCTCACTGAAAATAAAAAACCTAATAAATACTTTCTTTACTAGAAGCTCAGGAGAGCCCCTAGTGTGCAACCAGCTCGAGCCGGGCACAGATTCTAACTGAGGTCTGGAGGAGGGGCATAGAGGGAGAAGCCAGTGCACACCAGATATAGTACCTAATCTTTCTTTAAAGAGTGACCAGTCTCCTGCGGAGCCCGTCTATTCCCCATGGTCCTTACGGAGTACCCAGCATCCACTAGGACGTCAGAGAAATATACGTTATGGTAAGAACTTACCGTTGATAACGGTATTTCTCCTATGTCCACAGGTTTCCCAAGGGATCCCACCCTGACGCACCTGATTTGAGAATCTTTATACTTACTAACCTCTTCCCCCTTGCATGCAAGGGTGTGCATGTGTGTTCTTCTCGCCTGAATAGGGTTCTACATAATGCTCCTGCCTAAATGCTTTGGAAAACAACGGATTTGACTGAGCCAGTGGGGTGATATATGGACGAGCCCGTTGCATCCTGGGAGGCCAGAAAGCTTGTGATCGTTTGGTACCAATCCGCTGTCGCTCCATCATATCCCATTGTTATCCTGTGGAAACCTGTGGACATAGGAGAAATACTGTTATCAACGGTAAGTTCTTACCATAACGTATATTTATACTGGCAAAGTCTCCTATATAGCTTAAAACATCACAGAAGTACTAGTCAAGCCCTTTTGTGCCAGTTCTACACAGGGGATCTTAGCGTGACCCCCCCAGGAGGGGTCCCGTATGCCGCACCCGTGGTCCGCAGCACTTTGAACCAGAGGACCCCCCTAGCGGGGCCCCCGGTTTATACTCACCATCGATGTCACCTTCAGGCAGCGTTATGGGTGTGCGGCATGCTACGGCTCTGACAGCCAAGGTGCAGTGCCCCCCTGAACAGCCGCCCCTCAGGACTGTGGTCCTGCAGCAGGGAAGCAACTCTGCACCTCGAAAGGCTGGTGACCGTTCCCCCCACTAACTCCCACGGCACAGGTATGCTGTTGCCCCGACAGCATACCGAAAATAATACAATTTAAGAAAACTTTCTGGAGCTGCAGAGATGTGTATCCTTTCCTGAGGGCACTTTACTAAACTGCCTGTGGGAGGGGTCATAGAGGGAAGTAGCCAGCACACCCAGTTGAAGAAATTTAAAGTGCACTGGTTCCTATGGACCCTGTCTATACCCCATTGTACTAGTATCCACCAATATCCCTTATGGATGCTAGAGAAATTCTGTTCTCCAAAGACACTTTCATTTATCCAATTGGCTACATATTTTTCTATCCCCCACCTACAGTTCTTCCAGACTACGATACTTTGATAAAAAGGAGCCAGAAAAAAAGGATTTTAATTACCTATCAGTTAATCCTTTTCTCGTGTCCGTAGGGGATGCTGGGGTCCATTTTAGTACCATGGGTATAGACGGGTCCACAAGGAGTCATGGGCACTTTAAGAGATTTAATAGTGTGGGCTGGCTCCTCCCTCTATGCCCCTCCTACCAGACTCAGTCTAGAAACTGTGCCTGAGGAGACGAACATACTTCGAAAGGAAATTTACAGATAGTGGTGAGATTCACACCAGCTCACACATATAACAAAAGGAAAGCCAAGCTAACCAACTCGGAACAATTCAGCAATGGCTGAACCAACAAACTGAACCATGTAACAAAGCAGGAATACGAAGCACTGGGCGGGCGCTCAGCATCCTCTACGGACTACGAGAAAAGGATTTACCGGTAGGTAATTAAAATCCTATTTTCTCTTACGTTCAAGAGGATGCTGGGGTCTATTTTAGTACCATGGGGATGTACCAAAGCTCCCAGTACGGGAGGGAGAATGCTAAGGTTCCTGCAGAACAGACTGACCAAACTGACTCAGAGGCCAAAGTATCTTGTAACTTGTAGAACTTAGCAAACGTGTTCGACCCTGACCAAGTTGCTGCTCGGCAAAGCTGTAAAGCAGAGTCACCCCGGGCAGCCGCCCAGGAAGAACCCACTTTACGAGTAGAGTGGGCCTTAACAGATATTGGACACGGCAAGCCTGCCGTAGAATAAGCATGCGGGATAGTGAACCTGATCCAGCGAGAAATTGTCTGCTTAGAAGCAGGAAACCCAACCTTGTTGGGATCATAAAGGACAAACAGAGCGTCCGACTTCCTGTGACGAGACGTTCTCTTCACATATATTTTCAAAGCCCTCACAACATCCAAGGACTTTAAGGTAATTGAGGAGTCCGTAGCCACTGGCACCACAATAGGTTGATTGATATGAAAGCCTGACAACCTTCGGAAGAAATTGCTGACGCGTTCTAAGCTCAGCTCTATCCTCATAGAAAATTAAGTAGGGGCTCTTGCATGACAATGCCCCTAATTCCGACACACATCTAACAGACGCCAAAGCCAACAGTGTGACCGCTTTCCAAATAATAAACTTGACGCCACGTCCTGTAAAGGCTCGAACCAATCTGATTGCAGGAACTGCAGTACCACATTAAGATCCCAAGGTGCCGTAGGCGGCACAAAGGGTGGTTGAATATGCAGAACCCCTTTCAAGAATGTCTGAACTACAGGAAGAGCAGCCAATTGTTTCTGGTAGAAAATGGACAAGGCCGAAATCTGGACCTTTATGGAGCCCAAGCGTAAGCCGACATCCACACCTGCTGGCAGAAAGAGGAGAAACCGTCCCAGTTGAAATTCCACAGTAGGAAACTTCTTGGATTCACACCAAGACACATACTATTTCCAAATCCGATGATCATGTTTTGACGTTACTCCCTTCCTATCCTGTATCAGGGTAGGAATGACCTTTTTCGGAATGCCCTTCCAAGCTAAGATCTGGCGTTCAACCTCCACGCCGTCAAACGTAGCCGCGGTAAGTCTTGATAGGTGAATGGCCCCTGCTGCAGAAGGTCCTCGAGAAGAGGCCTCGGATCCTCCAGCAGTAGATCCAGAAGATCCACATACCAAGCCCTTCTTGGCCAGTTCGGGGCAATGAGGAACACCTGAACTCGTTATCTTTATGAGCCTGAGAATCCTTGGGATGAGTGGAAGTGGAGGGAATGCATACACTGACTGGTACGTCCACGGAGTTATCAGTGAGTCCACCGCCACTGCGTGTGGGTCTCTCGACCTGGAACAGTACCCCAGAAGCTTCTTGTTGAGGCGAGAGGCCATCATGTCTATTTGAGGTACATCCCATCGGCTTGTTACCTCTGCAAACACCTCCGGGTGGAGACCCCATTCTCCTTGATGGAGATCGTGTCTGCTGAGGAAGTCCGCTTCCTAGTTGTCCACTCCTGGAATGAAGATTGCCGACAGCGCCACCGCGTGCTTTTCTGCCCAGAGGATGATTCTTGTTACCTCTGACATCGCAGCTCTGCTCTTCGTTCCGCCCTGCCTGTTTATGTAGGACTCCGCTGTGACGTTGTCCCACTGAACATGAATGGCTTGACCTTGTAGAAGATGTGCCGCTTGTAGAAGGCCGTTGTAAATGGCCCTCAGATCCAGAACGTTTATTGGAAGGAGAGATTCCTGACTAGACCACCTTCCTTGGAAGTTTGCCCCTTGGGTGACTACTCCCCTCTGAGACTTGCATCCGTGGTTAGAAGGATCCAATTCTGAATCCCGAACCTGCGGCCTTCGAGTAGGTGAGAAGCTTGCAGCCACCAGCGGAGTGAAATTCTGGCTTTCTCCGGCTGGGTCCACAGGATGACAATGGGATATGATGGAGCGACAGCGGATTGGCACCAAACGATCACAAGCTTTCAGGCCTCCCAGGATGTAACAGGCTCGTCCATATATCCCTGCCCACTGGCTCAGTCAAATCAGTTTTTTGTTTGGTGCGGCAGGAAGTCGGACCATGGTCACAGGGCTGCTGTGTTTGGCAGCCCTAAGCTTTTTTATTTTATTTTTAGTATTACTACATAGTTTTTGAGTGATCTTTCCTAGCAGCATCTTACACGCATATTGGAAAGAGTCACTCCAACAACTCTCCGCCGGGTCGCAACGCTTACCCACGGTACAAGTGCTGCCTCGACGGGCGTCTCTGTGGGATATACTAGCAGGTCCAGAAGACGTTACCAGGCTGTGGCCGGAGCACGGGGAGAGAACATAAGGCATCAGTTCCGCTTAGAAGGGGAATACGGACACAGCCGGACTGTTTGGGGGGAGACTACCAAACAGTAGCTGGCGCGCCGCCACCACGGGTGCTCCAGCGCTAGGCCTTAGGGATCATAAGGCACCAGGATTAGTTTGAGGCTGCGATCCCTAGGGTTGAAGCCAGCGGTGAGGAGTCAGACGCTTTCCTGTTCGCCCCTCCCCCCAGTTCATGACCAGTTTCCATGCGTCTCCCGCCATGAACGGATTGCCTCACTTCCGTCTCAGACACTACCACGAGTGGTCTCGGTCGCAGCATAGGCCGCTGCATCTGTATACACTAAGGTTACCGCTAAATCGGGTCGCAGACGGGTGCGTCTACATGCACTGGCGTTCACTGAGCATCTGTGTCCACTAAAGTTACCAGAGCAGCAGTGTATACTAGTAGCGTCTGGATCCACTCGGTGTTCGCGAACATATTGATCGATCCTGGAAGTGGGGTGAGTCTCCCTGTTTCCCACTCTACACATTAAGGGTTATACAGCACTAAATTTCTTATCTATTTTGTTAGTATGAGTAGTTAACTTTAGTGCCTATTGCATATGAGTCTGTGTACATTACTGTTGTTTTATTCGCAATGCATCTGAATACGTTAAAATAAGATTTTACTTCCCGTTAAATCTATTTCTCGTAGTCCGTAGTGGATGCTGGGGACTCCGTAAGGACCATGGGGAATAGACGGGCTCCGCAGGAGATAGGGCACTTTAAGAAAGCTTTGGATTCTAGGTGTGCACTGGCTCCTCCCTCTATGTCCCTCCTCCAGACCTCAGTTAGAGAAACTGTGCCCAGAGGATATGAACAGTACGAGGAAAGGATTTTTGTAATCTAAGGGCGAGATTCATACCAGCCACACCAATCACACCGTATAACTTGTGATAAACTACCCAGTTAACAGTATGAACAATTAATATAGCCTCGGTTCAAGACCGACCAACTATAATATAACCCTTATTGAAGCAATAACTATATACAAGTCTTGCAGAAGAAGTCCGCACTTGGGACGGGTGCCCAGCATCCACTACGGACTACGAGAAATAGATTTACCCGTAAGTAAAATCTTATTTTCTCTAACGTCCTAGTGGATGCTGGGGACTCCGTAAGGACCATGGGGATTATATCAAAGCTCCCAAACGGGCGGGAGAGTGCGGATGACTCTGCAGCACCGATTGAGCAAACACAAGGTCCTCCTCAGCCAGGGTATCAAACTTATAGAACTTCGCAAAAGTGTTGGAACCTGACCAAGTAGCCGCTCGGCAAAGCTGTAATGCCGAGACCCCTCGGGCAGCCGCCCAAGAAGAGCCCACCTTCCTAGTGGAATGGGCCTTAACCGATTTAGGTAATGGCAATCCTGCCGTAGAATGGTGTTACAGATCCAGCGAGCAATAGTCTGCTTTGAAGCAGGAGCGCCAACCTTGTTGGCCGCATACAGAACAAACAGAGCTTCCGTCTTCCTGATCCTAGCTGTTCTGGTCACATAAATCTTCAAAGCCCTGACCACATCCAGGGACTCAGAGTCCTCCAAGTCTCGAGTAGCCACAGGCACGACAATAGGTTGGTTCATATGAAAAGATGAGACCACCTTGGGCAGAAATTGAGGCCGAGTCCTCAACTCTGCCCTATCCACGTGAAAAATTAGGTATGGGCTTTTATATGATAAAGCCGCTAATTCTGAAACACGCCTTGCAGAAGCTAAGGCCAACAACATGACCACTTTCCAAGTGAGGTATTTCAACTCCACTGTTTTGAGTGGTTCAAACCAAGGTGACTTGAGGAAACTTAATACCACGTTAAGATCCCAAGGCGCCACCGGAGGCACAAAGGGAGGCTGAATATGCAGCACGCCCTTCACAAAAGTCTGTACTTCAGGAAGAGAAGCCAATTCTCTTTGAAAGAAAATGGATAAGGCCGAAATCTGGACCTTTATGGACCCTAATTTTAGGCCCAAATTCACTCCCGTTTGAAGGAAGTGAAGCAAACGGCCCAAATGGAACTCCTCCGTAGGAGCAGCTCTGGCCTCACACCAAGAAACATATTTCCGCCATATACGGTGATAATGTTTCGATGTCACATCCTTCCTAGCCTTGATCAGGGTAGGAATGACCTCCTCCGGAATCCCTTTTTCCGCTAGGATCCGGCGTTCAACCGCCATGCCGTCAAACGCAGCCGCGGTAAGTCTTGGAACAAACAGGGCCCCTGCTGCAGCAGGTCCTGCCTTAGAGGAAGAGGCCACGGATCTTCTGTGAGCAACTCTTGCAGATCCGGATACCAAGTCCTCCTTGGCCAATCTGGAACAATGAGAATTGCTCTGACCCTTCTTAGTCTTATTAATCTCAACACCTTGGGTATGAGAGGCAGAGGAGGAAACACATAGACCGATCTGAACACCCACGGTGCCGCCTGAGGGTCTCTTGACCTGGCGCAATACCTCTTTAGCCATCATGTCTATTTGAGGCAGTTCCCACCGATCCACGATCTGTGTGAAGACTTCTTGATGAAGTCCCCCCGGGATGAACACTGCTGATAGCGCGCTTACATGGCCTTCCGCCCAGCGCAGAATCCTGGACGCCTCTGCCATGGCCACTCTGCTCCTTGTGCCGCCCTGGCGGTTTACATGAGCCACTGCCGTGACATTGTCCGACTGAATCAGAACCGGTTTGTTCTGAAGCCATTCTCGCATGGAACCTGCCGAAGGGGATGACCTCGTATGAAGCCACCATCTTCCCCAGAACTTTTGTGCAATGATACACAGAAACCTTTTTCGGCTTTAAAAGGTTCCTGACCAGGGCTATGAGCTCCTGAGCCTCCTCCACCGGAAGAAAAACTCTTTTTTGGTCTGTGTCTAGAATCAGGCCCAAAAAAGTCAGACGCGTTGCAGGTACTAGCTGAGATTTCGGTAAATTGAGAATCCAAACGTGCCTCTGCAACGTCTTCACGGACAGAGACACGCTGTCCAGCAACTTCTCCCGAGATCTCGCCTTTATAAGGAGATCGTCCAAGTACGGGATAATTGTGACTCCCTGCTTGCGCAGGAGCACCATCATTTCCGCCATTACCTTGGTGAAAATTCTCGGGGCCGTGGAAAGACCAAACGGCAACGTCTGAAATTGGTAGTGACAATCCTGTACTGCAAATCTCAGAAACGCCTGGTGAGGGGGGAAAATCGGAACATGAAGGTACGCATCCTTTATGTCCAGGGACACCATCCAATCCCCTCCCTCCAGGCTGGCGATGACCATTCTGAGCGATTCCATCTTGAACTTGAGGGATTTTAGATTAAGAATGGGTCTGACCGAACCGTCCGGTTTCGGTACCACAAACAGGGATGAATAATAACCCTCTCCTTGCTGGAGATGAGGAACCTTAATTATCACCTGTTGAATGTACAATTTGTGAATTGCCGCTAACACTAGCTCCCTCTCTGACGGGGAAGCTGGCAGAGCCGATTTGAAAAACCGGCGAGGGGGCATGTCTTCGAATTCCAGTCTGTATCCCTGGGAAACAATCTCTATTGCCCAGGGATCCACCTGTGATTGAACCCAGACGTGGCTGAAAAGACGAAGACGTGCCCCCACTTGATCTGACCCCCCCCCCCCCCCCCGGAAAGCCCCAGCGTCATGCTGTGGACTTTGCGGAAGCAGGGGAGGACTTCTGCTCCTGGGAACTAGCTGAGTGCAGCCGTTTTCCCTTGCCTTTACCTCTGGCAACGAAGGACGATCCACGTACCTTCTTGTTTTTATTGGAACAAAAGTACTGCATTTGATAATGCGGTACCTTCTTAGAATGCTGCGGGGGAACATAAGGTAAAAAATTTGATTTACCAGCCGTAGCAGTAGAGACTAGGTCCGAGAGGCCTTCTCCAAACAACTCCTCCCCCTTGTACGGCAATGACTCCATATGCTGCTTCGAGTCGGCGTCTCCCCTCCACTGTCGGGTCCACAAGAGCCGCCTAGCAGAAATAGACATAGCATTTATTCTAGAGCTTAGTAAACAAATGTCTCTCTGAGCATCCCTCATATACAAGGCAGCATCTCTGATATGCTCTATGGTCATTTGAATGGCATCCCTATCTAAGGTGTCAATCTCCGTAGATAAGGAGTCTGCCCATGCCACGACAGCACTACAAACCCAGGCCGACGCCATGGCCGGCCTAACTATAGTTCCTGAATGTGTGTAAATGTGCTTCAGGGTGATTTCCTGCTTGCGATCAGCAGGATCCTTGAGGGAAGCTGTATCCGGAGAAGGCAGTGCCACCTTCTTGGATAAGTGTGTTAGCGCCTTGTCTACTTTAGGCGCAGATTCCCATCGTATCCGATCCTTCTGTGGAAAGGGATAAGCCATGAGAATCCTTTGGGAACCTGTAGTCTCCGATCTGGAGATTCCCAAGCCTTTTCGCATAATTCGCTTAGCTCAAATGAGGACGGAAACGTGACCTCAGGCCTTTTCCCTTTATACATGTGAACCCTCGTGTCAGGGACAGGGGGTTCCTCCGTGATATGCAAAACCTCCTTTATGGCAATAATCATGTACCTAATACCTTTTACCACCTTCACTGTAATTTTGCATCCTCATAGTCGACACTAGAGTCAGTATCTGTGTCGGTATCTGTGTCAGCGACCTGGGATATGGGGCGCTTTTGAGATCCTGAAGGTCCTGGCTCCCCAGGGACTGGCACGGACTGGCTACCTGACTGATCCCTAGCTTCAGCTTTGTCTAATCTTTTATGCAGCAGATTTACATTTGCATTCAAGACATTTAGCATATCCACCCAGTCCGGTGTCGGCGTTGCCGACGGCGACCTGACATTCAAGCACTCCCCCTCCACATTTAGCGAGCATTCCTCATCAAACATGTCGACACACCCGTACCGACACACTGCACACACCCAGGGAAACTTTTTCTGAAGACAGTATCCCCTGAAAGGCCCTTTGGAGAGACAGAGAGAGAGTATGCCAGCACACACCCCAGCGCAACAACCTGGAGACCAACACAGAATGTTTTCCCCCAGTAACGCTGTATTATATTGTATCTGCCAATTATGTGCGCCCCCCCCCCCTCTCTTTTTAAACCCCCTTCACCGTGTGTAAGCAGGGGAGAGTCCGGGGAGCTTCCTCTCAGCGTTCTTTGGAGAGAGAAATGGCGCTGGTGAGTGCTGAGGGAGAAGCCCCCTCGGCAGCGGGCTTCTATCCCGCTCAAAATCGTGAAAAAATGGCGGGGGCTCAATTATATACATGTACAGTGCCCAGCTGTACATGTATATACCTATTTGCCATCCAAGAGGTGTAACCATTGCTGCCCAGGACGCCCCCCCCCCCCCCAAACCCCCCATCCCCCCCATCCCCTCCCCCCAAACCCCCCATCCCCTGCACCCATACAGTGACCGGAGTGTGTGAGGTGATGTGGAGCAATGACGCACACCTGCAGTGCTGTGCGTTACCTCTGTGAAGCTGAAGGCTTCTGCCGCCTGAGACGTCTTCTTGCTACAGCTCTTCTGGCTCTGTGAGGAGAACGGCGGCGTGGCTCCGGGGGTGGACGCCCAGGACGAACCTGTGTTCACCCCCTCTGAAGCTAATGGTGTTCAGTAGCCGAGGCAGCAGATCCTATCAGTTAAGTAGGTCTGCCCCTCTCTCCTCAGTCCCTCGATGCAGGGAGCCTGTTGCCAGCAGTGCTCCCTGTAAAAAAGTGAAAATCCAAAACAAAAATGCTTTCTATAGCAAAGAACTCAAGAGAGCTCCCTGCAGTGCGCCCTTCATCCTCTGGGCACAGGATCTAACTGGAGGAGGGACATAGAGGGAGGAGCCAGTGCACACCCAGAATCCAAAGCTTTCTTAAAGTGCCCTATCTCCTGCGGAGCCCGTCTATTCCCCATGGTCCTTACGGAGTCCCCAGCATCCACTAGGACGTTAGAGAAATAACTGTATAGACCAGAATGCAGTAATATGAACTCATACATACTTGAAATGTGTTTGTAGTTGATAATATGCTCATATGACTGGTTGCTGACTTTATATATGTTTGTCAGTGTTTCTTCTGAGCCTCAATGCTGGTGCTTGGATTGGGGTCAGATTGATATTACTTTAATACAGTAAAGTTATTAGTCACAGATGGTGTAGTATACTGGGTAAAGCTGATTATTTATCATGTCTAAGAGCGGCAAACATGACGAGGTTACAATAACAGTAACACCAACACTTATAACATGTTTATCCTGCAAGGTGGGGTTATCAGCTCAGCATCTGGCACATGATGGGTTATGTGCAAATTGTTTTGCGTTTCAGCAGATTGCAAGGCAGATCCCTGTTCAACAACAAATAGATCCACCTTGGGCTATGTTTTCACAAACCTTATCCAGTATTGCTGACAGGTTGGTCCCTACAGCTTCAACCTCAAGAATAGGGTACACTATTAACCCATACATGCAGCTCCCGTCTTATGGTATAGGCCTTACAGCTTCTACAAATTAACAAGCTGATAAACCAAGGGTAAATAAATCATCAAATTCACAGGCTACACAGGATGATACATTAGATGAGGATAGCTTCACTCTACTTCACCATATGAACAGGTAGAAGGTTTCAGCTCAGAAGATAGAGCTGAGTTAATTGGAGCTATTCTGTCTCCAGAGCAGTGTTTCCCAACCTCGGTCCTCAAGGCACACTAACAATCCTGGTTTTAGGGATATCCAGGCTTGAACACAGGTGACTTAATTAGTACCTCAGTTATTTTGATTTAACCATCTGTGCTGAAGCCTGGATATCACTAAAACATGCACTGTTAGTGTGCCTTGAGGACCGCGGTTGGGAATGCCTGCTCTAGAGGATTCAGCAGAGCCAATAATAAAAGCTAAAGCATCTGTGTTAAACATCCCAAAACAGTTAGGGTTGAGTTTCCAAGGTCAGAGGAACTGATGGAAATTATGGAGGAAGCTTGGGCTACACCCAACAAAAAATATAGAATTCCAAAAAAATGGGATTCCTATTACCCAACTGGGGACTATTTAAAAAGAGAAGTGCCTCCTAAGGTAGATAAGCACGTTATTCGATTACTGCGAAAATCTATTTTGCCTTTACCATCAACATCATTAAATGATGTCACGGACAGAAGAGTGGTTTTTGAAAAATATTTTCTCTCTATCAGGGGCAGTCATAAGGTCAGCTATGGCCTCGGCCTGGATGGCAATGGCGGTAGCTGAATGTGCTGACGAACAGGAAAACGGGTTTTCAGCACCTACTAGGGAGCAGGAATCCCATATAGCTCATATGAAACAGGCTGCACTATTTTTTAGAAGAAGCAGCAATGGATATGGGTACGATTGCTTCCAAAGCATCAGCCTTAATGGCAGCTGCTCGCAGAGCAATTTGGCTGCGTACATGGAAAGCGGATTCAGAATCCAAGAAGGTTCTGGAAGCTTTGCCTTTTGTTGGGAATATTCTCTTTGGTAAGGAATTGATATGCTGGAGTGAGAAGCAGAATCAAAGAAGGTCAGGTTTCCTGCCAGTTATAACCCTAGGCCTAAGGTTTCCGGCCATTTCGGTGGCAAGGTAAAACAAAAGGCAAAAATGATTCTAAGCAGACCCAGTACAAGAAGTCTGGTAAAGCAAAGAAGCAGAGGGCTAGCTTCTAAACCAGAACAAAAACCATCAGCCTGATGGTAAGGGCTTCCACCTGGGGGACCCCAAGGTAGGGGGCCGACTTCTTCAGTTTGCACACATATGGTATCAGTCGCCGACAGATGCTTGGGTGCAAGAAGCGTCTGTGTTTCGTTTGTCCTTTCAAGAAGTAGCCTCCTTGAAGGTTTTTTTGCACCAGCCAGTCTCATATAGAGGCGAAAGCCAGAGCACTGCAAGAAGCAGTTCAGAAATTGCTTTAGTCCGGGGTAATTATTCCAGTACCCACGGCACAACAGGGGCAGGGTTTTTACTCCAATCTTTTTTTGGTTCAGAAGCCAAATGGGTCATTCCGGCCAATTCGTAATCTCAAAATGTTAAACAAATACATTTGGGTCCCAAGATTCCACATGGAGACGTTATGCTCCATAGTTTGGGCCATGGAAGCAGGGGATTACATGGTATCTCTGGCTATACAGGATGCTTACCTGCATGTGCCTATAGTATTGTCCCATCAGTGTTACCTCAGGTTCGCCATCCTCCAGCAACATTTTCAGTTCCAGGCATTACCCTTTGGGTTAGCCACAGCCCCCAGAGTATTTACAAAGATCATGGTGGTTATGGCTGCTTATCTCCGCAAGCAGGGGATAAGGATTTTTCCATACCTCGACGATCTGTTAATCCTGGCACAATCCAAGGAACTGCTCGAGCCATCTCCAACAGACAATAAATTGTCTACAGAAACATGGATGGCTCATAAATTGGGCAAAGTCGTCTCTGATTCCGTCACAACGGATGATGCACTTGGGGGCTGTATTGGATTCAAGTCTGCAGAAAATATTTTTACCTCAGGAAAAGATATCCAAGGTGCAGTTAATGACTCAGGAATTAATACACAGTCAGACAATATCAATTCATACAGCAATGCGAGTGATGGGGTTGATGGTGTCAACATTCGACATGGTGGAATATGCACAATTCCACTCAAGACCTCTGCAGCATCTGATTCTGACCAGATGGAATGGAATACATCAGACAATAAAGAAACAAATGATGGTACTTCCAGTAAAGGTAAAAAGGTCATTAGCCTGGTAGCTACAGCCATCCCATCTACACAAGGGAAGGTCCTTTTGGATATCAGATTGGGAGATCCTAACAACGGATGCCAGTCTACAGGGCTGGGGAGCAGTGTCCGGAAGATTATGGTTCCAGGGACAATGGACCACAGAAGAAACGTGCCTGCCAATAAACCTGTTGGAACTCCGGGCCATATACATGGCACTGAATCAGGCAGAGGACATTCTGCGAGGAAAACCAGTCCAGATCCGTTCAGACATTGCAACGGCAGTAGCGTACCTCAACCATCAGGGAGGAACTCGCAGCCAAAAAGCAATGAAGGAGTTAAGTCACATACTAAGGTGGGCAGAACTCCATCTTCCAGCATTGTCCGCAGTGTTCGTTCCATGAGTCCTAAACTGGGAAGCGGACTCTCTCAGTTGACACCATTCAAGCAAGTGAATGGGCTCTACACCCGGAGGTCTTTCAGACTCTAGTAGGGGGTTGCCAGAGATAGACCTCATTGCATCAGGTCTAAACAACAAAGTTCCAGCATACAGGTCAAGAAAAAAGGACTCCGGAGCGATCCTTGTGGATCCACTGGCAGTGAAATGGGACTTTCATCTGGCATACCTGTTTCCTCCACTCTCCCTGCTATCCAGGGTGGTGAGGAAAATAAAGCAAGCAAAGGGTACAGTGATTGATAGCTCCGGCTTAGCTCAGAAGGCATTGGTACATAGATCTGCATAGAATGTCGATGGATGTTCCAATTCTGCTCCCTCAACGTCCAGATCTACTGATGCAGGGTCCTTGTTATCACAGGCATCTGGATTGGCTGTTGAAACCTCTATCCTAAAGTCAAGAGGATTCTCACAACAGGTAATTCAAACTATGCTCAGAGCAAGGAAACCCTCCTCAGCTCGCATTTATCACCGAATATGGCAAGCTTATATTCATTGGTGCAGTGAAAGTAGTATGGATCCAAAACCTTCCAAAGTCACATTTGGAGCTGACAAGGAGGCTGCCCTTCCTGGGGATGATACTCGATACGGAAGTGCAGAGGGTGTTTCTGCCGGTGGAGAAAGCGTTGGTGATCCAATTAACGGTCAGATGAAGAGAGAATCTTTCTGATGGCACTGGTACGATTCACGTCGATTCTTAATGCACGGACTACGTCCAGCGACGCTTCTCCTGCAGAAAGTCCCGATACCTGAAAAGCCGGGACTACAATTTCTTTGTTAAGTTGGTATTTAGATACCACCTTAGGAAGATACCCAGACCTAGTTCTGAGAACTGCTTTATCTGGATTAAAAAAAAAAAATTCAGAAAAAAGGAGATTTACATGACAGCGCTCCTAAATCTGACACTCTTCTAGCTGAAGCCATAGTCCGTAGAAAGAGAACTTTAGCCGTCAATCATTTAAGATCCACTTTAAGTGGTTCAAACGGAGCTACTTGAAGGGCTTTGAGAACTAGACTTAAGTCCCAAGGCACTGTAGGAGGAACAAAAGGCGGTTGAATGCGCAGCATTCCCTGGAAAAAAGTACGCACATCCTGTAAATTGGCAATTTTCTTTTGGAACCATACAGTCAATACTGATATTTGAACTCTCAAGGAAGCCACCTTCAAACCTTTATCCATTCCTGCCTGAAGGAAAGCTAAGACCCTGGAAACTCTTAAAGATTTCGGGTCCATACTTCTCACTGCACCAATGAATATACGCCCGTATACTGGCACTTTGTTGTTCAGACGGGACGCCATGAGATCTCTCTCTGGCAAACCGAACTTGTCTACCAGAGTCTGAAATACTTCCGGGTGTAGAGCCCATTCGCTTGCTTGAATGGTGTGTTGACCGAGAACGTCCGCTTCCTAGTTTAGGACTCCTGGAACGAACACTGCGGACAAGGCTGGACGATGGAGTTCTGCCCACTCTAGTATGCGACTTACCTCCTCCATTGCTTTTTGGCTGCGAGTTCCTCCCTGATGGTTGAGGTACGCTACTGCCGTTGCATTGTCCGAGCAGATCTGGACTGGTTTTCTTTGTCCTTTGCCTGAATCAGTGCCATGTATATGGCCCGAAGTTCCAACAGGTTTATTGGCAGGCGACTTTCTTCTTTGGTCCATTGTCCCTGGAACCATAATTTTCTGGACACTGCTCCCCAGCCCTGAAGACTGGCATCTGTTGTCAGATTCTCCCAATCTGATATCCAAAAGGGTCTCCTTTTGTCTAGATGGGATGTCTGCAACCACCAAACTAATGACTACCTTTTCTGAAAATACTATGGTCTGTTTCTTTGTCTGATGGACTCCATTCCATCTGGCCAGAATCAGACACTGCAGAGGTCTTGAGTGGAATTGTGCATACTCCACCATGTCGAATGTTGACACCATCAAACCCATCACTCACATTGCTGCATGAATTGATGTTGTTTGACTGTGTGACAACTCCTGAATCCTTAACTGTACCTTGGATATCTTGTTCCGAGGTAAAAATATATTTTCTGCAGACTTGAATCCAATAGTCCCCAAGTGAATCATGCGTTGTGACGGAATCAGAGATGACTCTGCCCCATTTATAAGCCATCTGTGCTCCTGTACACAAGTTATTGTTTGTTGGAGATAGCCCAAGAGCAATTCCTGGGATTGTCCCAGGATTAAAAGGTCGTCGAGGTATGGAAAAATCCTTATCCCCTGCTTGCGGAGATAAGCTGCCATAACCACCATAATTTTGGTAAATACTCTGGGGGCCGTGGCAAACCCAAAGGGTAAAGCCTGGAACTGAAAATGTTGCTGGAGGAACCTGAGATAATGCTGATGAGACAGTGCTATAGGAACATGTAGCTAAGCATCCTGTATATCCAGGGATACCATATAATCCCCTTGTTCCATGGCCAAAACTATGGAGCGTAACGTCTCCATGTGGACCGTGGTACCAAAAAGTACCTGTTTAGCATTTTGAGATTGAGAATGGGCCAAAACAACCCATTTGGCTTCTGAACCAAACACAGGTTGGAATAAAAACCCTGTCTCCGTTGTGCAGAGGGTACTGGACTGAAGCAATTTCTGAACTGCTTCTTGCAGGGCTCTGGCCTTCGCCTCTACCCGAGATGGGCTGGTGCAGAAGAACCTTCGAGGAGGCTGCTTCTTGAAAGGGAAACCATAACCCAGAGATATCGCTTCTTGCACCCAGGCATCTGTTGTAGACTGCTGCCATATCTGTGTAAAATTAAGTCGGCCCCCTACCCTGAGGTCCCCCAGGCGGAGGCCCACACCATCAGGCTGATGGCTTATCATCTGGTTTGGAAGCTGGCCCTCTGGTGGTCCAATACTTCTTTGCCTTACCAAACTTATTGTATTGGGGCTGCTTTTATGATCACTTTTTCCTTTTGCTTTTCCTTGCGACCGAAATGGCCGAAAAACCGGACCCTTAGGCCTGGGGTTATATGTGGCAGGAAACCTGACCTTTTTGGATTCTGCTTCTGATTCCAGAATATCTCAATTCCTTACCAAACAGAATATTCCCTACAAAAGGCAAAGATTCCACTTTTTTTGATTCTGAATCAGCTTTTCATGTACGTAACCAAACTGCTCTGTGAGCAGCTACTGTTAAGGCTGATGCTTTAGAAGCAATAGTACCCATATCTATTGCTGCTTCTTCCAAGAATATTGCAGCCTGTTTCATGTGAGCTATATGGGGTTCTTGCTTCCTAGAAGGTGCTGCAAGCCCGTCTTCCAGTACCTCAGCCCATTCAGCAACTGCTTTTGCCATCCAAGGTGAAGCAATAGCTGGCCTTATGACTGCCCCTGACAGAGAAAAAAATAGGATTTTGGTACTTACCAGGTAAATCCTTTTCTTTGAATACATAGGGGGCACTGGAGTAGTCTAGGGATATGGACGGTTCCACAGGAACTAGGCACTGAATAGTTAAACTTTGACTATACCTCCCCTCCATATCCCAGAGTACCTCAGTGTTTTTTACTGAGCCGAACTGGAGCTATAGAGGTTGACAATGGAGAAATACATATAACCAAAAACGGACAACAATAAAGTTGACACAAAACGAAACTGACAACTAACAGTTGACACCAACCCGATAGAATTTCTAATTTGAAACAGTCGGTAAGAGTGTGTTACCATAAAATTCCCTGCACTTACCACAACCAGGTAAACAACTGCTCTGGGTGGGCGTCCAGTGCCCCCTATGGATTCAAAGAAAAGGATTTACCTGTAAGTACCAAAATCCTATTTTCTTTTTCATCCACTAGGGGTCACTGGAGTACTCTAGGGACGTACCAAAGTTTCCCCCCTGGGCGGGAGAGCTGTTTGGCACCTGTAACACTAGACGGCCAAAGCTAGATGCTGATGCCGCAAAAATATCAAACCTGTAAAAGCGCACAAACATGTGCACTGAAGACCATGTAGCCGCACTGCAAAGCTGTGTCGTAGAACTCCACGACCAGCTGCCCATGACATTCCCGGAGAACGTGTGGAATGAGCTGTTACTGATGTAGGCGGCTGTAATCTAACATGAAGGTAAGCCTGACGTATGGTCAGTTTTATCCATCTGGATAAGGTCTGCTTAGAAGGTGGCCAACCCATCTTGGCCGCATCATAGAGAATAACAACGTATCCGTCTTAGGAACTGTAGACGTTCAGAATACATAAACTCGTAATGCGCGTACCACAACCAAAATTCCAGAATCTCCTGTTAACACAGGAACTACTATTGGATGATTGATGTGAAAAGAGGACCCTACGTTTGGCAGGAAAGCGGGATTCGTCTAAAATTCCGTTCTGTCATTATGAAACACTAAATACGGTCGCTTGCATGACAAGGCACCCAAAACTGAAACCCGCCCTGCCGAAGCTAAAGCTAGGAGAGAAATTGTTTCCCAAGTGAGAAACTTAATATCCACTTGTTGTAAGGGTTCGAAACAAAAAGACTAAGAAATCTAAACCCAGATTCAAGTCCCATGGCGCAGTAAGTGGAGTGAAATGGAGGCTGTACTTTGAGGACACCCTGCATAAAGGTGTGTACCGACGGCAATAGAGCCAATCTTCTTTGAAAATAAATTGACAACGCAGATATCTGCACCTTTAGTGTGGATAAACGCCGACCTCCATCTAACCCCATCTGTAGACATAACAAAAGACGGGATAACTTGAAAGATGTCGGAAACTTCCGAACTTCACACCAACCTATATAGGCATGCCAAATTCTATAATAATGAGCTGCCGTAACCGGATTCCTAGCTCGTAACATGGTTGGTATAACCTATTCTGGAATGCCCTCTCTTTTTAAGAGGGCTGTCTCAACAGCCACTCCGTCAAACGCAGCCGCGCTAAATCGGAGAAAAAGAACAGACCCTGTTGTAACTAGTGATGTGCACCGGACATTTTTCGGGTTTTGTGTTTTGGTTTCGGTTCCGCGGCCGTGTTTTTGATTCGGACGCGTTTTGGCAAAACCTCACCGAAATTTTTTTGTCGGATTCGGGTGTTTTTTTACAAAAAACCCTAAAAAACAGCTTAAATCATAGAATTTGGGAGTCATTTTGATCCCATAGTTATATTAACCTCAATAACCATAATTTCCACTCATTTCCAGTCTATTCTGAACACCTAACAATATTATTTTTGGTCCTAAAATTTGCACCGAGGTCGCTGGATGGCTAAGCTAAGCAACACAAGTGGCCGACACAAACACCTGGCCCATCTAGGAGTGGCACTGCAGTGTCAGGCAGGATGGCACTTCAAAAAAATAGTCCCCAAACAGCACATGATGCAAAGAAAAAAAGAGGCGCACCAAGGTCGCTGTGTGACTAAGCTAAGCGACACAAGTGGCCGACACAAACACCTGGCCCATCTAGGAGTGGCACTGCAGTGTTAGGCAGGATGGCACTTCAAAAAAAATTGTCCCCAAACAGCACATGATGCAAAGAAAAATGAAAGAAAAAAAAGAGGTGCAAGATGGAAAATCCTTGGGCCCTCCCACCCACCCTTATGTTGTATAAACAGGACATGCACACTTTAACGAACCCATCATTTCAGCGACAGGGTCTGCCACACGACTGTGACTGAAATGACTGGTTGGTTTGGGCCCCCACCAAAAAAAGAAGCAATCAATCTCTCCTTGCACAAACTGGCTCTACAGAGGCAAGATATCCACCTCATCATCATCCTCCGATTCCTCACCCCTTTCACTGTGTACATCCCCCTCCTCACAGATTATTAATTCGTCCCCACTGGAATCCACCATCTCAGTTCCCTGTGTACTTTGTGGAGGTAATTGCTGCTGGTGAATGTCTCCACGGAGGAATTGATTATAATTCATTTTGATGAACATCATCTTCTCCACATTTTCTGGAAGTAACCTCGTACGCCGATTGCTGACAAGGTGAGCGGCAGCACTAAACACTCTTTCGGAGTACACACTGGAGGGAGGGCAACTTAGGTAAAATAAAGCCAGTTTGTGCAAGGGCCTCCAAATTGCCTCTTTTTCCTGCCAGTATACGTACGAACTGTCTGACGTGCCTACTTGGATGCGGTCACTCATATAATCCTCCACCATTCTTTCAATGGTGAGAGAATCATATGAAGTGACAGTAGACGACATGTCAGTAATCGTTGGCAGGTCCTTCAGTCCGGACCAGATGTCAGCACTCGCTCCAGACTGCCCTGCATCACCGCCAGCGGGTGGGCTCGGAATTCTTAGCCTTTTCCTCGCACCCCCAGTTGCGGGAGAATGTGAAGGAGGAGATGTTGACGGGTCACGTTCTGCTTGACTTGACAATTTTCTCACCAGCAGGTCTTTGAACCTCTGCAGACTTGTGTCTGCCGGAAAGAGAGATACAACGTAGGTTTTAAATCTAGGATCGAGCACGGTGGCCAAAATGTAGTGCTCTGATTTCAACAGATTGACCACCCGTGAATCCTGGTTAAGCGAATTAAGGGCTCCATCCACAAGTCCCACATGCCTAGCGGAATCGCTCTGTTTTAGCTCCTCCTTCAATGTCTCCAGCTTCTTCTGCAAAAGCCTGATGAGGGGAATGACCTGACTCAGGCTGGCAGTGTCTGAACTGACTTCACGTGTGGCAAGTTCAAAGGGTTGCAGAACCTTGCACAATGTTGAAATCATTCTCCACTGCGCTTGAGTCAGGTGCATTCCCCCTCCTTTGCCTATATCGTGGGCAGATGTATAGGCTTGAATGGCCTTTTGCTGCTTCTCCATCCTCTGAAGCATATAGAGGGTTGAATTCCACCGCATTACCACCTCTTGCTTCAGATGATGGCAGGGCAGGTTCAGGAATGTTTGGTGGTGCTCCAGTCTTCTGTACGCGGTGGCTGAATGCCGAAAGTGGCCTGCAATTCTTCGGGCCACCGACAGCATCTCTTGCACGCCCCTGTCGTTTTTTAAATAATTCTGCACCACCAAATTCAATGTATGTGCAAAACATGGGACGTGCTGGAATTTGCCCAGATGTAATGCACGCACAATATTGCTGGCGTTGTCCGATGTCACAAATCCCCAGGAGAGTCCAATTGGGGTAAGCCATTCTGCGATGATGTTCCTCAGTTTCCGTAAGAGGTTGTCAGCTGTGTGCCTCTTCTGGAAAGCGGTGATACAAAGCGTAGCCTGCCTAGGAACGAGTTGGCGTTTGCGAGATGCTGCTACTGGTGCCGCCGCTGCTGTTCTTGCTGCGGGAGGCAATACATCTACCCAGTGGGCTGTCACAGTCATATAGTCCTGAGTCTGCCCTGCTCCACTTGTCCGTGGTTAAGTGGACATTAGGTACAACTGCATTTTTTAGGACACTGGTGAGTCTTTTTCTGAGGTCTGTGTACATTTTCGGTATCGCCTGCCTAGAGAAATGGAACCTAGATGGTATTTGGTACCGGGGACACAGTACCTCAATCAAGTCTCTAGTTGGCTCTGAATTAACGGTGGATACCGGAACCACGTTTCTCACCGCCCAGGCTGCCAAGGCCTGAGTTATCTGCTTTGCAGCAGGATGACTGCTGTGATATTTCATCTTCCTCGCAAAGGACTGTTGGACAGTCAATTGCTTACTGGAAGTAGTACAAGTGGTCTTCCGACTTCCCCTCTGGGATGACGATCGACTCCCAGCAGCAACAACAGCAGCGCCAGCAGCAGTAGGCGTTACACTCAAGGATGCATCGGAGGAATCCCAGGCAGAAGAGGACTCGTCAGACTTGCCAGTGACATGGCCTGCAGGACTATTGGCTTTCCTGGGTAAGGAGGAAATGGACACTGAGGGAGTTGGTAGTGTGGTTTGTAGGAGCTTGGTTACAAGAGGAAGGGGTTTAGTGGTAAGTGGACTGCTTCCGCTGTCACCCAAAGTTTTTGAACTTGTCACTGACTTATGATGAATGCGCTGCAGGTGACATATAAGGGAGGATGTTCCGAGGTGGTTACCGTCCTTACCCCTACTTATTACAGCTTGACAAAGGCAACACATGGCTTGACACCTGTTGTCCGCATTTGTGTTGAAATAATTCCACACCGAAGAGCTGATTTTTTTTTTGTATTTTGACCAGGCATGTTAATGGCCATATTCGTCCCACGGACAACAGGTGTCTCCCCGGGTGCCTGACTTAAACAAACCACCTCACCATCAGAATCCTCCTTGTCAATTTCCTCCCCAGCGCCAGCAACCCCCATATCCTCATCCTGGTGTACTTCAACAGTGACGTCCAGTGTTGGGAAGGTCAGGCATCGCAACCGACACAATTGGACTCTCCTTGGGGATTTGCGATTTAGAAGAACGCACAGTTCTTTGCTGTGCTTTTGCCAGCTTAAGTCTTTTCATTTTTCTAGCGAGAGGATGAGTGCTTCCATCCTCATGTGAAGCTGAACCACTAGCCATGAACATAGGCCAGGGCCTCAGCCGTTCCTTGCCACTCCATGTCGTAAATGGCATATTGGCAAGTTTACGCTTCTTCTCAGACGCTTTTAAATTTTGATTTTTGGGTCATTTTACTGAACTTTTGTTTTTGGATTTTACATGCTCTCTACTAGGACATTGGGCATCGGCCTTGGCAGACGACGTTGATGGCATTTCATCGTCTCGGCCATGACTAGTGGCAGCAGCTTCAGCACGAGGTGGAAGTGGATCTTGATCTTTCCCTATTTTAACCTCCACATTTTAGTTCTCCATTTTTTAATGTGTGGAATTATATGCCAGTAACTATCAATAGCAATGGCCTACTACTATATATACTGCGCACAACTGAAATGCACCACAGGTATGGATGGATAGTATACTTGACGACACAGAGGTAGGTAGAGCAGTGGCCTTCCGTACTGCTATATATAGTATACTGGTGGTCACTGTGTCAGCAAACTGCAAAACTAAAATGCACCACAGGTATAGAATGTAGATAGATAGTATACTTAATGACGACACAGAGGTAGGTACAGCAGTGGCCTTCCGTACCGTACTGCTATATATATACTGGTGGTCACTGTGTCAGCAAACTGCACAACTGAAATGCACCACAGGTATAGAATCTAGATGGATAGTATACTTAATGACGACACAGAGGTAGGTACAGCAGTGGCCTACTGTACCGTAATGCTATATATTATATACTGGTGGTCAGTGGTCAGCAAAACTCTGCACTGTACTCCTCCTATATATTATACTGGTGGTCCCCAGTCCCCACAATAAAGCAGCACACTGAGCACAGATATGGAGTGTTTTTCAGGCAGACAACGTATACTGGTGGTCACTGTCAGCAAAACTCTGCACTGTACTCCTGCTATATAATACAGCTGCTCCCCAGTCCCCACAATTAAGCAGTGTGAGCACAGATATATGCAGCACACTGAGCAGAGATATGGAGCGTTTTTTTCAGGCAGAGAACGGATAACTG